>NC_057814.1:232268033-232273780 GCF_018294505.1 Triticum aestivum | reverse complement strand
TATTTGTTACTTTATAAGCCCTTTATGTGGTGTCCCTCAGGCGCCCGACTGTGGCATGCTTGTTATTTGTTTACCTTATAAGCCCTTTATGTGGTGTCGCATAGACGCCCGACTGTGGCATGGTTGTTACTTATTTTACTTTATAAGCCCTTTATGTGGTGTCGCTCAGACGCCCGACTGAGGCACGCTTTCTGTTGTCGTCCTTTCGAGGCGTCGCTTCAGACACCCGATCGGTGCATTTTTATTTCTATTCTCGGATTGCATATTCATGTTTTATATGAACAACCTCCTTGCGTGCAACATGGGTTTTGATTTCATGACTGACGTTGTGATCATAGAATATTTCAGAGCATGATTATCGTTTGTTATATTATACCCGTGTTCATAATGTTTGCGAGTACATTCAAAGTACTCACTGGCTTGTCCCTGGCTATTGTCTTGGCCAGATTTCTTGCTTGGAGAGGAGCGTTGCGATGTCAGCCCCGGAACCCACGCAATGGTGACAACAGCCTCGCGAAGATAGGAGTTAACGTGGTCAGCTGTTCCTGTGGGAAATGGAGTCCCATGGCCATTGATGAACCACAAACCGCTTCCGCCATCAACCACTAGAAACCAGTTGTTGTACTCATAGGCCAGAATGGTCTTGTACTACAGATTATGTATTTTGCTTGGAGTTTCTGTATCAAGTTGGTGCCTCATCAGCTAACAGTAATCCTGGGGCTGGTGAGCGCAAGGGCCATTTTCTTGGAAATTGATATCCCAAAAATCTGGTCCTGACAAACTTGGTATCAGAGCCAGGCTGACCATTGGCTAATCCTATCTTAGCCAGGTCAATAAACCTAGGTTAACCAGCCCACCAAACCATAACCTAGCCCCGGCCAAGCTTCTCGCGTAAGATAGCCCCACAGTGACCCGACACCTTTTGGCAGTTGGTGCCCAACCTATCAGCCTAGCCTGTCGATCACGCGCCAGTGACCGACGCCTAAATTGTCTCATTCGCAAGCGTGTGAAGGAAGACTCCATCCCCCTTTTTCTATAAAAAGGGCACGCTAACCTCAACACAGCACAGCACACCCTCTTTCCCAAACCGAGCTATAATGCCTGGCCCCATCGTGCACAATGAAACCACGGCAAACAACCTTGGAGGTTTTGTGACCGTGCTAGCAAACCTCACCCGTCGTGCCTTTGCATTAGAAGAGCCCCCGGAGTATGTTGTGTATCAAGGACCCATGAGCGGCGAGAGCCGTCAATTCTGGGCCACAGTGCACATCTATGGTAGGGGTCTATCTCTAGAACGCCCCTACAGGTTCACCGGAACGACAACTTCCTTTGAGCCACAAGCCATCCAACTAGCTGCCCGAGAGGCTATAGTTCAACTCCGGCACTTGTCGCCCAGAGTTAACTGTCGCTCGTTCTACTACTACCCCAGCCGTGACGGGTATGGTAGGCCACCCCAGGTTGCCAACGGAGATCACGAGACGGATCCTGCATTGTTGCATCTGGTGCGCTATGTAAGTGCACTAGAGGGACTGTTCGATCAAATCACCCTTGATCTGATCGCAGCTCGTGGAGAACTGATTCGCCGAGCCCCGGTGAGAAGAGAAGATGAGCCCGACGCCGACAACCCAGTCGTGTTGTTCGGACAACCGATCGAGTCCCTGAGGACAACCCCAGCCATCGACCAAAATACTTTGATGTCCCCAGAAGTGCTTCGTCGCCTTTTGGGAACACGCTCCAACGGGATTGTGGCCAACAACCCCCGCGAGGGTCATCATCGCTACCCCGACTCTGCAGCCCCTCAACCCCCTCTAGCTAATCCCGACGGTGAAACCCGTGGAGAAGCCTCGACGTCCACAAGGCATGCCCGCCTAGATATGAACGAAGTAGACTAAGTCGCTCGAGTAGTACCGAGTCTTAGTATGTCCACGCCCTGTAACTGTGTGATCCTGTATCGCCGTAATTTAATGCTATTTGCTTGTGCGCCCCTATTTTTAATAGTAGCCATGCATAAGTATGTTGGTGTATGATTGCATTTTTAATTCCGGGCGTAGCTACCAAAAACCAACCCCGGCGACGCCCACAGTAATATTTTCAAACCGGCCCTTAGCAAATATCGAGGACGAGATTTTTCTTAACGGGGGGTAGTGTTGTAACACCCCAAAAATTTAACCATGATTTATTGATTTAAGTTTTGCCAGGAGAATTTTTTTTATTTTTTTGGATTTATCTTTGATTTCAGAACCTTTCTTTTCTTTGATATTGTGGAGTTTTTGCCCCAAGTAAAAAAAACTTTTCAAAGATATTATTTGGACTTGTATACCCTCTCTTGAACATTTCTTTTATCAGTGAAATTTTCTATATGATTATTTTCCTTGAGCTCTATATCTTTAAAAATGATTTTTCTTAAGCTTTAGAGCCTCTTTTGCACTACAACCCTTTGATAGATTTATTTAAAAATCCCACCAAAATTTGGGGATGACATGTGATGTTCTTAGATCACTTTTGTGCAAAAATACCCTTTAGTCATTTGGAGATTTTGAGCTTTTCCCCAAGTTTTCAAATCTGGTCCAGTTTGCACTTTTGCACTACAACCTATTTAAATATTTCTTTAAAACTTACACCAAAATTTGGGGATGTTAGTAGGAGTATATTATTCAACTTTATGCAAAAACCCACTGGTGTTCTATGGAAAATTTGAGCAAAATATCCTCTTTTGCTCTCTGGACCAGATTGGCCTTTTCTACTGCAACTCCAATTTTTATTGCTCTGTTGCCCATGATTCTTCTTCTTGCTTTTAGTCCACCCTACAAAACCCTTAAGTTCAGGAGAATGCACCCATGAGAGTATTTTTGGTCCATGGAAACTATGCCTTTTCTTTCTGTCCAGAAATGGTTCTCTCAAAAACTTCCACTAGCAAGTTTCTGTTTTTGCCAAACTAACCTTGCCATCCTCCTTTTCATCTAAAGAGACTAGGATCTGGAGATTTTGGTCACCCCAAGAGTTGCCTAGATGCCCTTAGCATTCTGTCAAGCACCTTGTGTGCATGGTCAGATTTGACATAATTTTTAGTTTGCACACTGGACTTGCTTACTTTACCTAACCACCATGTCCACTAACCTCCTTGCAAACAATAACCTAGACCTGCCAAACCTCACATGATGTGGAGCCCTCTGGCATTACATGGCATTTTGCCGAACAGCTCGCGTGCGTGCCCTGGGCACGCCCAGAGTGCACGTTTTGCACGCGCACGCACCGAGTCGCCGCGTCCCACTGTCATCGCCCCGCGCTTGTTCTGGCCCTTCCCCACTTGCAGCCGACACGCCCCGACTCCTCCCTCGCCGCAGAGCCGCTCCTGGAGCTCCACTGCGCCGCCGTCAGGTCGGCCGTGGCCCCTAGCGGCCGGCCACAGAAGGCCCCTGCCCTGGACGATGCCGCCCGAGCCACAGCCGCGCGCCAGCTCGCCCTGAACAGCTCAAGCTCATCCCCTCACCCTGCCAGACCCCGCCAGCCATCGCCATGCGCCCCCTGGCTACAGAACGGCGGTTCGCCGTCGAGCTTATCCCCGGCCGCCGCGGAACCGACCTACTCGCGCTATAAATAGGACCCCTGAGCTCGCCTAGGCCCTCAGGCAACCTCAAGCCAACCCTCTGGAGCTCCCCTAGCGCGCAATCGACGGAGGAAGGCCGTCTTCCCCATCTCTGGCACGTTCGGCCGCCACCACTCCCCGGCTCCGCTCGTCGCAACCAGAGCCTCCCCCGTCCAACCAGTGCCACCATCCCCTTCCCCTCGATCTCGCGGAGCCACCCAACACCTCAAATTCGCTCGGGAACCGTCGTAGCACGAACCCCCAAGCTCACCCGAAGCTGTCGTCCGCCGCGGAGCTCGCCGCCGTCGACTCCCTCCATTCCCGCCACCTCCTCGACCACCGGGAGGACCGCCCTGGCCAGGCGGATCCATCCCCGCCCTTAGAACCCCGCGAGGAGCCGCCGTTTGCCGGCGTTGATCGCCGGAGCCCCGCCTCTGTTCGGCCAGAGGAGGAAGGAGGCGGGGGCGACCGGTCAAACCTGACCAGTGGGCCCCCTGGACCCACTGTCAGCGACCCCGAGCCGGTCCACGCTGGCTAAGTGGACACGTAAAGCGCAGAGTACATTTTCCCCTCGAACCGTTTTTCTTTTCTGTTTCTTTTATTTATTTTTTTAACAGAAAGTTGACTAAAATTTGACTGGCTATAACTTTTTAAATAAAATCCAAATGAGTTGATTCTTTTTCCTACCTCTCTCAAATTTCATCTAGTTTATTTTAATATTTATTTGAAAAAAAATTCAGACAACTTTTTGTACTGTTTTGAAACTATGTGTTAATTTGAATATTTTCAAAAATAGGAAATTGGAGAGAGGAGAAAACTTTCAAAAGTTCTGGAATGCACCCTGCCTCTCCACAACTTGAAGGCAAGCATTCTGAACCCTGGCATAATATTGTCGTGTGTTGTTTGACACGGTTACAACACCCCTCGTCTCGGAGTTTCCGTTATTTTATGCGGTGATATGAACATACTCATAAGTGCATATTGATGATTCCGTGCTATTGGAATTTGATACGTTGTGATAGTAATCACCATCGTATGCCTTTCATGCATACCGGAAGGAATCCGGGAAAGCCTCTGTCTTGGGTAGACACGGGCTTGTCTCTAGTCCTCCGTCGAGACGGTTGTGTCCCGTATGGCATGATGAGGTATGATGAGTGGTGATTCTATCTGTTGGTGTGAAATATATTTGTTATACTAATCCTGCAGGGAATGCCTTAACCTCCTGAGTCGACCGTAGATCGAGTCTTGTTCCAGTAACCCCCATACTTGTGTCGTACTACCACTTGTCCCTGCCATAGGTAGGGTACGGTTCAGTAAGTTGTCAACCCCTTTCTAGCACACACCGTACAGAGAGGCCATGGTGGAAGATACCGGCTGCATCCGGTAGGCATGCCACCTGGTCCGGGGGAATGGGTGTTTCCGGTTGGAGCCAAGGGGGTAGCTCCCCTAGTTTGCGCGCGTTATAAATTTTGTGATCCCATGCTAGTCGAGGTTGTAGCCTCTCCACTTAGAGTTTTGCTTAATGGGTGTCGTGGGTGATTCCAGACACCGGTAAGTTAGGCTGGTGTGTGCGGTCAGGTGTGTTTTCAATTAAAAGACCATAGACGGAATTAGTCCCGATGGACTAAAGAAATCCGTTACTCGTGGGTAAAGAGTACACCCTCTGCAGAGATTATATCTATTCGAATAGCCGTGTCCATGGTTAAGGCCTACAGTCTGGGATGGGTCAAGTGTCGGTCTTCGGAGGAAAAAAATTGCTAAACCAGAACATGGATCATGACTTGTGACTCATGATGATTATGATCACTATTATTATGGACTAACCATTTACATTATTTGAATTATTGAGTATCCCTGGGACGGTTCTACCTCCTGGATATTCACTGTGATCATTCTCTTATAAGCCCTTTATGTGGCGTCGCTCAGACGCCCGACTGTGGCATGCTTGTTATTTAAATTACTTATAAGCCCTTTATGTGGTGTCGCTCAGACGCCCGACTGTGGCATGCTTGTTATTTAAATTATTTATAAGCCCTTTATGTGGTGTCGCTCAGACGCCTGACTGTGGCATGCTTGTTATTTGTTTACTTTATAAGCCCTTTATGTGGTGTCGCTCAGACGCCCGACTGTGGCATGCTTGTTATTTGTTTACTTTATAAGC
>NC_057814.1:232080427-232267978 GCF_018294505.1 Triticum aestivum | reverse complement strand
GGTGTCCCTCAGACGCCCGACTGTGGCATGCTTGTTATTTGTTTACCTTATAAGCCCTTTATGTGGTGTCGCACAGACGCCCGACTGTGGCATGGTTGTTACTTATTTTACTTTATAAGCCCTTTATGTGGTGTCGCTCAGACGCCCGACCGAGGCACGCTTTCTGTTGTCGTCCTTTCGAGGCATCGCTTCAGACACCCGATCTGTGCATTTTTATTTCTATTCTCGGATTGCATATTCACGTTTTATATGAACAACCTGCTTGCGTGCAACATGGGTTTTGATTTCATGACTGACGTTGTGATCATAGAATATTTCAGAGCATGATTATCGTTTGTTATATTATACCCGTGTTCATAATGTTTGCGAGTACATTCAAAGTACTCACTGGCTTGTCCCTGGCTATTGTCTTGGCCAGATTTCTTGCTTGGAGAGGAGCGTTGCGATGTCAGCCCCGGAACCCACGCAATGGTGACAACAGCCTCGCGAAGATAGGAGTTAACCTGGTCAGCTGTTCCTGTGGGAAATGGAGTCCCATGGCCACTGATGAACCACAAACCGCTTCCGCCATCAACCACTAGAAACCAGTTGTTGTACTCATAGGCCAGAATGGTCTTGTACTACATATTATGTATTTTGCTTGGAGTTTCTGTATCAACTTATTGCCTCATCAGCTAACAGTAATCCTGGGGCTGGTGAGCGCAAGGGCCATTTTCTGGGAAATTGATATCCCGAAAATCCGGTCCTGACAATGAGGCAATAGAGATGACTCAACATGAGTCCATATTGTGCAGTTCCCCTGAAATCATCTTCATTGTCCTGAATTTGAAAAGATAGGAAAACAATAGATATACTTAACGGTGTTGCAAAAAAGTAGCACATATCAATAGCTTGGCATGACAAGACACGATCATCTGGACGAAGGGGATACTGACCTGCCTGAGGAAGATTATATATAATTTCATAAGTCCTTAGTTGATTTCCACCTTCGGCTGCACTGCTTGTTTGCTCCTCCACACATGACATGATCGTTCCGCACTGCAATCAGCAAGTCAATGTACGAATAAGCTTATTTCATCTTGCGGTGGTCATTGTACCTAGTTACGAATGTAGGAATACCTGGAGCACCATGAGGTTAGCTGACAACAGGGAGATGCAGCCATATAAATTTTGTGCGGTGCTACCAAAATTGAGGTCTATATCCCTTCCCATTATGAGAATTCTTCTTCAAGTTGGTAGAATGTGATGGCTTGTTCTTTGCATCAAACTTGCCTTTCCCCTAAGATTTGTTCTTGTTGTTTTGGGGCTGGTTGGGCTGGAAGTTCTTCTCGTGTACCATGTTGGCACTAGAAGCTCCCTCAGCGACCCGAGCACGTGTGTCTTTTGCTCTCACCTTCTCTTCAAAATCAAGAGTGCTAATGAGATCCAAAACGGAAAACTCGTGTCTCTTGTTTTTCAGAGAAGTAGCAAAATCGTTCCACGAAGGTGGAAGCTTGGCAATGATGGTACGAAACACAAATTTTTCCGCAACACACACTTAAAGTACTCAAGTTCCTTAGCGAGTGACTGTATCTCATGAGTCTGCTGAACAATAGAGCGCTCATAAGTCATCTTGTAGTCACAGCATTGCTCCATGACGTACAACTCATTGCCAGCGCCCGAGGCCCCAAACGTGGCCTCGAGCGCAGCCCACATCTCTTTGCTACTGTCAAACGACATATATGAATCCACAATGGAATCTTCAAGAACACTCAGTAGGGCGGCTTTGAAGAGGGTATCCATGTTCTCAAAAGCTTCCTGCTGTGTAGGATTAAGATCGCCCTCAGGCTTACCCTTAGTGGCGTCATTGTCGGTGTCAAAACCGGCGGATCTCGGGTAGGGGGTCCGAAACTGTGCGTCTAAGGCGGATGGTAACAGGAGGCGGGGGACACGATGTTTACCCAGGTTCGGGCCCTCTCGATGGAGGTAATACCCTACTTCCTACTTGATTGATCTTGATGATATGAGTATTACAAGAGTTGATCTACCACGAGATCGTAGAGGCTAAACCCTAGAAGCTAGCCTATGGTATGATTGTTGTTGTCCAATGGACTAAACCCTCCGGTTTATATAGACACCGGAGGGGGCTAGGGTTACACAGAGTCGGTTACAAGGGAGGAGATCTACATATCCGTATTGCCAAGCTTGCCTTCCACGCCAAGGAGAGTCCCATCCGAACACGGGACGAAGTCTTCAATCTTGTATCTTCATAGTCCAACAGTCCGGTCAAAGGATATAGTCCGACTGTCCGAGGACCCCCTAATCTAGGACTCCCTTAGTAGCCCTCGAACCAGGCTTCAATGGCGATGAGTCCGGCGCGCAGATTGTCTTCGACATTGCAAGGCGGGTTCTTCTCCAAATTCCGAGTACCTGTTGAGTAGTGTCCGGCTTCCCATAAATAATGCACTCCTTTGCTTCCGCGCCTAATAATGGTTATCTTCCACGTGTCGAGCGAATGCGAGAAGCCAGGGCATTTTTACATTTGCCACCCTAGCCATGTGAGTAAATCATCTATTAAAGAGATGGGGATTCTCAGATGCAGATCACACCATCCTCCCACAGCGAGTATCCATCGGAGCGCGCCCGGAAAAAATCCATTCCAACATGGCCGGCCATCGTAGCTCCTCCTCTCACTCCCGTAGCTCTAAGCCCGACAATTGGAAGAAGTGTTCCGTTCCCCACAGCCAATTAGTAGAGTTACAGACCCAGGGATTTCTCCCTCCAGCGTATATGGTCCCCGTTCGAGCCGGGCTCGCCACCTACAATGGCGGGGAGCAGGCGGAGAGCCTTCCCAACCCATCCATGGGGGAACGGGTATGCCTTGTCCCTTACTTATTAAGAGGGCTTGGATTTCCAATTCATCCGTTCCTCCGCGGGCTCCTGGAGTTCTACGGCCTCCAGCTGCATAATTTCACTCCCGCCTCCATATTACACATCGCTGGCTATGTCGCCCTTTGCGAGCTGTTTTTGGGCTGCGAAGCTCATTTCGAGCGATGGAAGAGGCTATTCTGCCTCGTACCCCGTACACAGGAGGGGTCAATATACCAAGTGGGCGGAGCCGAAATATGGCGCATCGCCGGGACCGCATACCTATCCGGTACTCCGAAGAAGACATCCGAGGACTGGCCTTCGGAGTGGTTTTATATTGAGGACGTCCCCCTTCCGGACCCTATTCGGATGGGCCTTCCTGAGTTCGACAACGCTCCCTTGAAGAAATGCCACAGCTGGCGCCCTCGGAGCCCTCAGGAGGAAGATAACGGGGAAGTCCTTTACCTGATGAGTCGGATACAGACGCTGGCCCGGTCAGGATTGACAGTAATTGAGGTTATGTCAATATGTATAATGCGGGCGGTACAGCCACTTCAATATCGGGGGCAACCCATGTGGCACTTCAACGGAGAAGACGATGCCACCCGCTGCGGTCATAAGGGACCGGACTCAGTCGCTGCTCTAGCAAAAATTTTGTCCGATTTTTACAAAGGAGAGGAAGAGGAGTTCATCCGCATTAAGCCACGGGATGGATTCTCCATGTACAACCCTCCAAGCTAGGTGAGCTGTCACTTTTTACTCCAGACCTTCCCGCATTCTTTGTCATAAATATTTACCTTGCTATTTCATAGCAGGAGCTGCAAAAAGCTGTGAGGGAGGTCCACAGCCCGCCTCCACAACCAGAGGACCCTGACCGGGCCCTCGAACCCGGACTCAAAGATGGTCCGGACACATTTGTGGAGCTGATTGACAGGATGTTCTATCAATTGAGCTGCGATGATGCCATGGTGGCCATCATAGCCGATTATCCTGGACTACTCCCTGCATCGCATGCAAATAAAACCGGAGTCCCAACTTCTGAGAAGGATCCCTTTTTCTGCACTTCACCTACCGCACACATATGGTGTCTTACAAGGAAGGCCCTCGGGACGCCATGCTGAACCCGCAGTGACTCACCAACAAGGGGCACCAAAGCCGGGTAGGCTAAAAAGGAAGGCGATCAGGACTGAGACGCCGTCGCAGAGGTATGAACCAGAACCCCGCTCCGTGGTTGTCGTCTTTTAAAATATAATAACGTCCATGTTTCCTAGTAGGAAAAATGCTCGCCGGACTATATCCGGAGAGGTTGCAGGTCACGCCTCCACCAGTCGGGCTCCAGAGCCGGACATAGAGGCGGACGCTAACATGGGGCGAACGCCGGATGTTCCTCCTACAGAGGATGCGGATAGGCTATCCGCTACAAATTCCGAAGTGGAGAGCGCTATGAATCACAGGCGTCGTCGGGCCGTACTCCATGACGCTTGTTTCTCCCAAGAGGCGTTCGATGCCTTCAACTCAGGAGACGCGTACATCCGTGCTGCTCAAAATGGTCTTGCCAGAGCCATGGACCAGTATGTAAAGGATATACGGGTAAGAAAATCTGATAATTATGTATATCAGTAGCCCCTGAGACTTGAAACAGTTGACACAACTGATTTAAGGATCATTTTTTGTGCAGGTTCTTACGGAGAAGAATACCCAAATGTCTCAAGAGCTGGAAGAGTGCAAAGCCCAGCTACATGCCGCAGTAGCCGCAATGAAGGAGTCCGAGAAGGCCCCCTCTGGTAACACTTGTCTCTATCAAAAAGAATGACATGTACCGATTAGTATGCGGCATGCATGCAAATCTAACAATAGATTCTGTAGATGATCCCGGGGTTAATCCAGAGGTAGTGCAAGGGGATGAGCAACATGCTCAACGACAGTTAAAGGCTGGCGAGTGCGTGCTTAAGCAGGTTAGGCAGGAGAAAAACGATCTCCAAGATGCCAATATCCGGCTGAGTGTTGAACTGAAAGATGTTCGGGCCCAACTTGCTGACTCCGTAAAGGAGAATAAGAGGCTTATTTTTAGTAAGTGCTTGAACGAACTATTTATTGAGTTCGGCGAAGAAACCGGCCAACAGAGTTATATCTGTAAGTATGCTGACGGGTCGTCCCACAGAGGAAATGTCCGGGTCTGCAGGTGATCTTCTGCCAGAGCTCTTACAACTGCACGAACAAGTTCGGCAGGTGATGCAGGGCATTGCCCAAGCCTTGTGGCCATCCGCCTCCCTGCCAGGAGGCATGGGGGAGCTTGTAGAGAAGCTCAAGGGAGCGCGGCGGCGCTTCCGATTATGGAAGATATCAGCCTGCCGACAAGGTGCAAGGGAAGCCTGGGCCATGGTGAAGACGCGATATACCAAGGCTGACCCGAACCACATGGCCGAGGTCGGGCCTATGGGGTCTGATGGGAAAGAGATCCCTGTCAGTTTGGTGTATGACCAGGTAGAGTTAGCCACAAAGTATTCCCAACAGGATTGTAGGCTAGACAGCCTGTTGGATGGTATAGAAGAAAATTTAGTCAGTCTAAGTGACTGTGTACTTCAAGTGACATGTATTGTCCCTAGCCGGCTGTAAATCATTTGTCATGGCGGACCTTTTCGCTTCGACCTCCGGACCCGACACTCCGAAGTGTATTCGAATACCCGCTCAGTTATGTAAAAACCAGGGTACACGTGGAAACCAGGCGTAGGGGTCATAAGTGCTTGAACAGACAAGTACCCAACTAGCTATGTTATATTACATGGATAGTAAGAAACATCTTCCAGGGAGAATAGTTCCGTTAAGGGTTCCTTTCCCTGGGTACGCATGCATTAATGTGCATGCCCGACCTGCGAAAAGAGACGCAGGATATAAACATCTGGGAGCATGTATTACAATAAATAAAAGTCATCTTTTGTTCACCGACCGAGTATTCCCTTAAGATTGCTAGCTTTCGGCTTCACCCAGTCTGAGGTACACATCCGGCTGACCCGACAGTAACAATCGCAGAGGTGCTCCCCTTATGCCCTAGCCGAATTAACGGGAACGTAGGGCATAAACACAAGAGCTAGGCAACCTAGCTTGGCCAAAACTTAAGTCATATCGATGCATATAATGGCGAAAAAGGTACATGTGGAAGAATAACACATGTGCGTGGCATAGAGCCCGGAAAATAGTTATATTAAGCTTCTGTATAAGAAGCCCCCAGGTATAATGAGCGCGGTTAGCGCGTCAAGATTGTGTAGTCAAGACACATTTTAGCTTTTTAAGGCTTTGAAAAAAAGGGAAAAAAGAAAGAAATAAAAGACAGATAACGGATATATAAAAAATTGACGGAGGTAAGGAGACGAACATAGAGTCCGGCACTAGGCGTAGAACCTTCGGAGTCTGGCTGCGTTCCATGGGTTTGGCTCGAGTCGATTGTCCGATGCATCCCGTAGACGGTACGCTCCACCGGTCAGAACTTAGTCAATAATGAAGGGACCTTCCCATTTGGGCTTGAGCTTGTTCTTTTTCTTCTCCGCTAGGCATTGAACGAGTTTGCCAACGTTATAAGTTTTGGCCCGTACTTCTCTGCTTTGATAGCTTCGAGCCTGTTGCTGGTAGAATGCGGAACGGGCTTTTGCCACATCATGCTCCTCCTCCAGGGCGTCCAAACTGTCCTACCGATCAAGCTCGGCTTTTTCTCTTCATACATGCGAACTCGAGGTGAGTCATGAATTATGTCGCAGGGCCGTACCGCCTCTGCGCCGTACACCATAAAAAATGGTGTGTATCCGGTAGTGCGATTCGGCATGGTCCGCAGCCCCCATAGTACAGAGTCAAGCTCCTCTACCCACTGCGTGTCTGATTCCTTTAAGGACCGCACTAATCTGGGTTTAATGCCGCTCATGATAAGACCATTTGCTCGCTCGACTTGACCGTTAGTTTGCGGGTGATAGACAGAAGCATAATCGAGCTTGATGCCCATGTTGCTGCACCAAAGTTTTACCTCGCCGGCTGTAAAGTTCGAGCCGTTATCGGTGATGATGCTGTGGGGGACGCCATAACGGTGTACAACCCCTGATATGAAGTCTATCACTGGTCCGGATTCGGCCGTTTTAACTGGTTTGGCTTCTATCCATTTGGTGAATTTATCCACCATGACCAATAAGTATTTTTTCTTATGGCTTCCCCCTTTGAGGGGTCCAACCATATCAAGCCCCCAGACCGCAAAGGGCCAAGTAATGGGGATTGTTTGGAGAGCGGTAGGCGACATATGGCTTTGGTTTGCAAAAAGCTGGCAACCGACGCAACGTTGGACGAGGTCCTGTGCGTCTGCTCGGGCCGTCGGCCAGTAGAAACCTGTACAGAAGGCCGTGCTTACAAGGGCCCGAGCTGCGGCGTGGTGGCCGCCAAGTCCAGCATGAATTTCTGCCAAAAGTTGACGCCCTTCCTCTTCGGAGATGCACCTTTGAAGGACTCCGGTAGCGCTTTTCTTATAAAGCTCTCCCTCGTGGACCTTGTAGGCTTTAGACCGCCGCACAATGCAACGTGCCTCGTTTGGGTCCTCAGGTAGTTCCTTCCTAGTTAGGTAGGCCAAGAAGGGTTCTGTCCACGGGGCGATGACAGCCATAATCACGTGGGCGGAAGGTGTTATTTCGGCGGCAGAGCCTCCGATTACGTCAGGGTGTTCGGTATCTGGTGTTGTGGCCAAGTCCGGACTGTTGTTGCCGGTCTCTCCTTCCCATACCACAGATGGCTTAAACAGCATTTCCAAGAACATATTGGGTGGGACAGGGTCGCGCTTAGCGCCGATGCAGGCGAGGATGTCCGCCGCTTCATTGTTTTCTCGGACCACATGGTGGAATTCGAGCCCCTCGAACCAAGCTGACATTTTGAGGATGGCGTTGCGGTAAGCCGCCATTTTTGGGTCCTTGGCATCAAAGTCTCCATTTATTTGAGATATTGCGAGGTTCGAATCCCCACGCACCTCTAGGCGTTGAATGCCCATGGAGACTGCTATCCAGAGACCATGCAACAGGGCCTCATATTCTGCTGCATTGTTGGAGTCTGTGTATAATATTTGGAGTACGTATTGGACTGTATCTCCGGTGGGGGATGTCAGGACGACGCCCGCCCCCAGACCAGCCAGCATCTTTGAACCGTCAAAGTGCATGATCCAATTGGAGTACGCGCCATACTCTTTAGGGAGTTCGGCTTCCATCCATTCGGCGACAAAATCGGCCAATACTTGCGAATTAATGGCTCGCCGTGGTTTGTATGTTATGTCGAACGGGAGGAGCTCAATAGCCCATTTAGCAATCCGGCCCATGGCATCGTAGTTATTTATTATGTCGTTGAGTGGTACTTCAGAAGCCACCGTAATTGAACACTCTTGAAAGTAGTGTCGTAGTTTCCGGGATGCCATGAAGACCGCGTAAGATATCTTTTGATAATGTGGGTACCGTGATTTGCATGGAGTGAGGACAGTGGATACGTAGTATACCGGCTTTTGAAGCGGGAACTTATGTTCGTCCGTCTCTCGTTCGACGACGAACACTGCGCTTACAACTTGGTGTGTTGCCGCTATATATAACAGCATTGGTTCGCGAATATTTGGCGTGGCCAAGATTGGGTTGCTGGCCAAGACGGCTTTTATTTCTTGTGCCGGTATGCTGCTTTTGCTATGTCGGGACTTAGAGCGGCGCCGCTGACGTTGGTGCTTGGATTGCTTCTTGGAGGGATTATCCTCCGTTGTCTTATTGCCATCGCCTTCTTTGGGGGTGTCCACCATGTATATATCATATGATGAGGTGGCAGTCCAGTGCCGTGTGGGCGGTGGTTCCTGTTCGTCTCCTGCATCGTCGTCCATACCATCGATGTCTTCAGAGCCGAAATCGAGCATGTCGGTTAAATCATCGACAGTGGCTACTAAGGGGGTGGTGGGTGGGGAGCGAATTTCTTCGTCGTCCACATCCCATTCTAGCCAGACATAGTTCGGCCAAGGGTCTCCTGACAAGGAGAGAGACCTCAATGAGTTTAGCACGTCGCCCAGTGGTGAGTGCTGAAAGATATCCGCGGAGGAAAACTCCATAATCGGTGCCCGGTCGGATTCGATAGGCACGGACGCAGGCGGCTCAGAGTCCGTGGCCGGGAACGAATCCAGGTGTCCAGCAACACGGGTCTTGTCGGGTGGTAGGTGCGACATATGCCAACGGATGGCTTATCATTGTGGGAGCTAGTAGGACGTCGCCGGTGCCTGGAAACGGGATGAGGCGAAGACATGCTCGCCGGCGAATCTTACAAAGGTTCGGGGCTCTCCGTGGAGATAACACCCCTAATCCTGCTCTGCGGGGTCTCCGCATGATCACTAGATCAAAAAGAGTAGCTACAAGTGCTCCTTGAGCTGTGTGGTTCGAGGGAGAAGAAGAGCAAGTCTAGCTCTCGCTTTCCTCTCTATATGGTGTGTGTGTAACTCTAAGAAGCCAACCCTTTGCATGGGTGCCCCCGGGGGTTTATATAGGCCTACCCCCCGGGGGTACAATTGTAATCCGGCTGGGCGCGGGTCCCAGCCGTCAGTGTCTGTGCTCGCCGGCTTCTCCGCCGGCCGTTGGGGCCCGCCGACTGGTGGGTCCCGCCGGCTGCCGGCCTCCTGGTCGACAGGCCGGCCCCACCGCCTGGGGGTCTTGTCGGTGGCTGTTTACTGTAGCCTCGCCAATGATGATGAGGGCTTTGTTGAGGTAAGCGTGGCTACAGTGTGCCGCCTCGAGGGCTCTCACTGTAGCCTTACCTCGTCTTGTCTCCTTAATGTGGCGCATGTTTTGGGGATGGGGAGTAGCCGGCTTCTGGGGGCCGGCTACGCCCCTGGCCGACTGGGGGAGGCCGGGCCGCCTTCGTGCCTCTCTCTGGCTGAAGGGGCCCACCGCCCGTGGGCCGTACTGGCGTCTGTCGTGGATGACGTTGAGGCTAGCATGGCTACAGGGCCGAGCCGGACGGGAGATGGCCGAGTCGGACGGGAGATGGCCGACCCGTACGGCGTCCTGTGGCCATGCCTGCCTCGGGATTCGGGGGTAGTGGGCCGCACTGTAGCCACACCCCGTCTTGTCACCGTTATGTGGGCGTAGTTTTGGTGGGTGCGGTCTTGGCCGGCTTCTTGGAGTCCGCATTCTTCATGGCCGGCTCTGGGGAGCCGGCGTTCTCTATGGCCGGCTTCCTGGAGTCGGCCATCTCGCAGTTATCTTGGGGGAGGTTGCTGAGGCTAGGTCGCCCTCTGAGAGTCGGCTTCTGGGGTAGCCGACCGGGGGAAGGCGGCCTAATGCTTTGAATGGTTGAAGGCTCAAATGGCCTAATAATTTTCGAATAGCCAGGGGTAGTCGGTTAGGCTACCCGTGGCCATTTACTCCGACAGTAGTCCCCGAAGCTGATTGAGCTTCGAGGTTGGGTGGGAGTCGAGAAGCTCGGTCAGCTTCCTATCTTGACAAGCCGGCAGCTGGGAGCCGGCTTCGGTTGGGTGCACCGTCTCGGCGAAATTTTTTGGAGTCAGAGGGCGGGAGCCTGCCTGCGCGCGCATCGGGCCGCGGGCCGGCCACTTGCCGCCTGCGAACCACGTGGCCTCCCTTGGCTAGAAAGCCTGCCAGCCCACGCGCGCGACGGGACGTCGCCGCAGGTCGGGGGCCCGCCACGCCTACGCCCGGGCCCAGGCGCGGATTCTCTGTGGCCCGAAGCCGCCCGCACGTCTTCCTACGGCGGTTTCGGCACGCCTTTAGGGCGTAATAATCGCGAGGCGTGGGGGGAGTGGGTGCAGTTAATCCCACGTCTCACCCCACACCCCGCCTCCCCGGCTTCATCGTGCGAAGCTATAAGTAGGGGAGGGGGAGAGCGGCAGGCGCTCGCACGCCCCTTCCCTCTCCGCCATCTTCTTCCTTCTGCACTTTCTTGCGACAGCGCCTCGCCGCCGCACCGCTCCGCCACTCGATCCTCCGCCGCCACGCTCATTCTCGCCAGCCCTACGCCACGATGCAGTTCTGCGGGGATTGGGACGGCTCCAACGTCCATGAGGATCACGTCGAGTTCCTCCGCAAGACGCGGCGGCTGCCCGGCGCGGACAAGGTGGAGGTCCGTCTTGCGCCGGCGAAGGAGATCACGCCGGAGCCGGAGGAAGGCGAGCGGGTAGTCTTCCGCTCGCATTTCTTGCGCGGCATCGGCTTGCCCGTGAGCGCCTTCTTCCGCTCCTTTCTCGAGTTCTACCAACTCCAGCCGCACCACCTCACCCCGAACACGGTGGTGCTGCTGTCCGCCTTCGTCACCTTGTGCGAAGGCTACCTCGGCGTCCTCCCCACCCTCGAGCTCTGGGGGAGTTCTTCCAGTCCAAGCTGGGCACGCGCATGCAGGGCGTGCCGGCTCAGACTGGCGCCTTCGTCGCGGTGCGGAGGGTGGCTGCCGACAACCCCTTCCCCGTCATCATGCTGATCCAGTCGGTGAAGCTATGGCAGAAGTCATACTTCTACGTGAAGAACGTCGCCCCGCAGGGCGACTACGTCAATCTGCCGGCTTACGTAGCCGGCCCACCGGTAGGCAGGCGGCACCAGTGGTCCTATCGGGCCGTGACGCTGACGCCGGCTGGAGCCGCAGCTGTCGCCCGAGTGCGGGTGATGATGCAGTCGGAGGGCTTGTCGGGCCCCGACCTGCTGGTCGCCTTCGTCACGCGCCGGGTGCTCCCGCTCCAGAGCCGCCCTCATCTGATCTGTCAGATGAGCAGCCAGCTTGATCCGAGTCGGATGTGCACCAAAGACATGCCGCACGACGAGGTGGCCTATATGGTGAACTACCTTGCGAACTGCAAGCTCTCCGCAGAGTGGCAGTTCGGCAAGGAGCCATATTGCCGAGCCCATCCGCCGCCCATGGTACGTTCTCTTTTTCTCTTTCTCTTTCTCTCAGTTTTGTCGCCGAGTTCCTTTTGGCCGACTCTGACTAGTTGGCTTGTCTCGACAGAGCCCTCTTCTTCGGCCTGCAGGCGGTCGGACGCGGGGCGCCGATTCGTCCCCGACCGGACGGAGCACAATCTGGAGGACCCCGACTTGGGGGCGGCCGCTATGGACGACAACACCGAGGCGGGCGGTGGCCAAGCCGGTGGCGAGGCAGGCGGCTCCGGACTTGGAGTCAGCTTCGACGACTGGCCGGACGATGACGAGGCTGAAGTCGTCCCACGCCGCCAGCCAGCGCCAGGCCACGGCGCGGGTTCCTCCGCCGCGCCGCTTGCTCGGGCGGCGGGCAAAAGCATCGTGCCGCGCCGGGCTTGTTCGGCAGTCGGCCGAAGAAGCCCAGAGGCGGGGCGGCGGTGACCAGGCGGGAGGAGGCGGCCGCGAAGGCGGCCCGCTTCCGCAAGGTGGTGAAGCAGCCGCAGACAGTGTCGGCGTAAGTATATACTCCTTCGTGTATTCTTTTTTCTTTTCTCCGGTAGCTCCTGAGTCCTTGTCTTTTCTCCAAAAAACCAGGGCTCCATTGTCGCTCGAGCGGGCTGCTGCCGCCTCCGTCGTTGGGTCGCCGGGAGGATCTGGGAGCACTACTCGCCGCGTGGACCCCCGTGCCGATCTTCAGGCGGCGACGGAGCGGAACGCACGGGAGGTGCGGGAGGAGCGGGAGGCGCGGGAGGCGGAGGCACTGAGGGCGGTCGCCGCCAAGGCGGCGCAGGAGGAGGAGGCGGCGAATGCGCATGCTGACGCCGCAGCCAAGGCCCAAGCAGAGGCTGCGGCTGCAGCGATGGCGGAGGGGGCCTTGTTGGTCACCCCACTGCGCGTCGCGGCGCCTGGGGCCCCGGAGCCCCCGCCCGAAGAAGCCGGCGGTGACCAGCCGGGGCTGGAGAGGGATGACGACGTCGTCATCCTGGAGAGGGCGGTGCAACCGACCCCGCCGACCGGGGCGACTCAAGGCGGCCAGCCTGACCTGCCGTCTGTGCAATCGGCCGGGGGCGAGCCGGCCGCGAGGGCTGATCTGGTGGTCCGGACGCCGTCGCGCCAGCGCGCAGGGAAGGACGCATCAGAGCCGCAGAAGGCTGCATCAAAGCCTCAGCCGGCTGCGGGCTCCAGCTCGTCGGCCCAAGATATGGAGGTGGCCAGCGCCAGCTCGGGGTGGACGCCGGGTGGAGGGACGGCCGTGATGAACGTGGCCGCGCAGGATGTTCGGACCCGGCTCCAAGCCCAGGCTACGGCGCTGAGGAAGTACAACGACGAGTTCCTTGCGACGCGGGCGGCCATCCGGGTTAGTCTTCTTATCTTGCTTCTTTTCGATCTTGGTTTCTTCCGTGGGGGCGCGTCAGCGCACCCACTGGGTGGAGTCCCCGAGTTCCGAGTCGGCTGCTGATCAGGCGGCTTGGAACTTCTTAGTGGATCTAGTTTTGCTGTTCTCGCTCTTACTTCGCTCTTCTGCCTGTCTTGCAGGACTACCACAATCTTCGCGCGGCTGCCTTCAACTCCCAGGCTCGGGAGCTGACCCAGAAGACCGCCGACCTAACTGAGAGCCAGGGTAAGTGCTTCGTCCTTTATCTCACGTGGGAGCGCGTCAGCGCACCCACTGGGTGTAGTCCTCGAGATTCGGGCCGACTGCTGAGCAGTCGAGTCGGATCTTCCTTTACGACTTCTTCTTATTGCTTCTTCTTTCTCTGCCATCCCTGCAGCGGCCAATGCCAGTCTAAGGGCGCTGCTGGGAGGGTCTCAGGCTGCCCTTCGTGCCAAGGAGGCTGAGTTTGCCGCCTTGGTGCAGGAACGTGACCGCCTGGCCAAGAGGTTGGCCGACCAGGAGGAGAGCCACAAGGCGGCTCTGAAGGCGGTGCAGGACAGCGAAGCCGCCCTCCAGGCCGAGTATGAGACAGAGGCGGCTGGCTGGGCCGAAGCAAGGCAGACGCTGATCAATGGCTATGGCCAGATCGAAGATTTGGTTGACGGTAAGCCGCCTTCTTCTTCGTCCCTTCTTGCCGCCTGCCACTTTTGGCTCGTTTTCTGACTTGGTGTTTTCTCTTCTTTCTCTTTCTTTCTTGCACAGAGTACTTCCCTGGCTACTCTACCGCCGCCAACCAGATCATCGAGGCCCACCGCGAGGCACGGAGGCAGGCTGGCGCCGAGATAGCACCAAACGCTAGCCGGTCGCTGGAGGAGCAGCTCTTGGCGATCCAGGCCCGCCTCCAGCCGGCTCACCGACTGCTCCGCCGGCTTCAACGTGCCGGGGTGCAGGTGTTGGCCGCCCTCTGGCCCGGCGAAGTGGTTCCCCGCACCCCTAGTCGGACTGCCGACTGGCTGGAGGTGGCAGTCGGCCGCTTCGAAGCCTGGAAGGCTTCGGCGGCTCGGTCCGGTTCCAGGCGGGCACTGGAGTTCGTCAAGGCCTGGTATCCCGGCCTGAGTCTGGACCAGCTGGCTACCTGGCGGAAGCAGGCCGACACGGAGCTGGAGTCGGCGCGGCCGGCTATCATCCGGCATGCTTCGGCGATCGCCGACTACACCGACACCAGCGCCTTCGCCCCTGAGGTAGATGACAACGGTGTTGCCCAGCCGGAGGAATGGTTCGGGCTGAACCCGGCAGACGGGGAAGACTCGGCGGAGGAGATCGACTCCAGCGACGAGGGCGAAGAAGAGGAGGAGGAGGGTGAAGACGCCGGGCCGGATGGTGGGGTGGCCGGCCAGCCTCAGCTTGACCGTGCCTCCAGCAACACGTCACGCGCGGGTGCGTCGCCTGCCACCGGCGGTGATCAAGCCGAGACCCGCTAGCTGGCCACTCCTTCAGCCGACGACGCCGTCTCCACCGACCAACCCGGCTCCCACATCGCGCCTTTAGTCTAGTCTGCTATCTTTTATTTTCCTTCTTGTCACTTTTGGAACAATGTTTTGTTAAGTTTGCACAATTCCACCCACTGGGGGTGTATTCGAACTATGTCGATTGCCAGCCTGTTGGGGGCTTTATATGTATATATGACTATGCAAGTATTTGGCTTTTCCTTGTTCTTTGCTTTTTATTCTTCTGCTGTTTCCTTTGCCGCCCTCCCTTGGTTGCCGCCTCCCCAGTCAGGCAGTTGCTCTACAATCTGTGGCTGGAGAAGTGCTTGGCCAATTGGGAGGGCAAGTACTCTAGCTTTGTTGGATTATAGCGAAGTGTTTGGGAAGCCGGCCAGCCGACTGTTCTGACAGCCGGCAAGCGTGGTCGGAGGCCGTCTTTTCGTTATACAAGTTCATTAGTCCTTAGCCGTTTTTCGTGTGGGCATCCTTTCTGCCTTGGCTCTTGCTAGTCGGTCACTCGGTTCTTCGAGCTGCGACTTTCAACAAGAGAGGACTCAGGAGCCGGCACACTACTTGTCTGACTTCAGGTAGAACTTTAATATAGCTTAAGGCGGCCAGTCCCCGGGCCGACTAGTCGAACTCGGTGCCAGATAGGAAATCAAATGTGATAATACATTCATGGATATGACACTTGTCACACATAGATAAATGAAGGTAGTCCCCGAGCGCTCCTCGGGGGGCCTGTTGTTTCGTACTTAATACAAAAGGGTAGCATGACACATACTGCTTTCAACTGTAAAATCTTCTCAGGAGGTTCGCGTTCCATGGTCGCTCCGACTCCTTGCCGGAGTCATCCCTCTTGCGTGCTCTTGGTTTTTGCGTGTCGATCAAGTAGTAGGAGTCGTTGCCTAGTGCCTTGCTGATGACGAAAGGGCCTTCCCAGGGGGCCGAGAGCTTGTGCTGGCCGGCTGTTCGCTGGATCAGCCGAAGCACAAGGTCGCCCTCCTGGAAAGATCTTGGCTTGACCTTGCGGTTGTGGTAACGGCACAACCCTTGCTGGTAGATGGCGGACCGGCTGAGTGCTAACAGCCGGCCTTCTTCCAGTAGGTCGACACCGTCTTCTCTTGCTTCCTTGGCCTCCGCCTCCGTGTACATGGTGATCCGAGGCGAGTCGAACTCGATGTCGGTTGGGATGACGGCCTCGGCACCATATACAAGGAAGAATGGAGTGAAGCCGGTTGACTTGTTGGGGGTAGTACGCAGACTCCACAGGACAGCCGGCAGCTCATCGAGCCAGCAGCCGGCCGATCGCTCCAGTGGTACAACCAGTCGGGGCTTGATGCCGGAGAGGATGAGTCCATTTGCTCGCTCAACCTGGCCGTTTGACTACGGGTGGGCAACGGACGCTAAGTCCAGTCGGATACCCTGCGTCGCGCAGAAACGTGCCAGTGCTCCTTTGGCAAAGTTTGTGCCGTTGTCGGCGATGATGCTGTGCGGTACGCCGTACCGAGTAGTGATGTCGGTGATCAATGTCACGGCAGTCGGCCCGTTCAGCTTCTTGATCGGCTTCGCTTCGATCCACTTGGTGAACTTGTCCACGGCGACAAGCAGATGTGTCAAGCCGCCGTGGGCTGTCTTGAAAGGGCCCACCATGTCCAGTCCCCAGACGGCAAAGGGCCAGGTGAGGGGAATGGTCTTGAGTGCAGAAGCCGGCAGGTGTTGCTTGGAACTGAAGACTTGGCATCCTCTGTAGCTCTTGACTATCTCTTTGGCATCTTCCAAAGCAGTCGGCCAAAAGAAACCGTGGCGGAAAGCTTTGGCCACAAGTGATCTTGAGACTGCGTGGTGGCCGCATTTGCCTTGATGGATATCCTTGAGGATTGCCACTCCTTTTTTGGCTCGACACAGCGCTGGAAGACTCCAGTGACGCTGCGCTTGACAAGCTCTTTGTTAATTATTGCATATGCTCCGGCTCGTCGTTGCACTAGTCTTGCTGAGATCTCGTCAGTCGGCAGCTCTCTGTTGACTAGGAATTTGAGGATGGGGCGGGCCCATGATGGAGCTGTGACTTCTGCTTCTGTTAGTACGGCCACCATGACTCGGGTGGGTGGGTCGGGTAGCGTGGAATTGGAGTTGGCCACCGCTTCTTGTGTTGCTGCAGTCCCCGGGCCGGGTTCTGAAGTCCCCGGGCCGGGTGCGACTACGGCAGTCCCCGAGCCAGTTGTCGAAGTCCCCGTGCCACCTGCGGGGTTCCTCCCGTTGGATCCGGCTGCATCAGGGGCAGGTGGTACGAAGATAGAGTCCGACTCTGGAGACGGCTTGATGGACGGCTTGAGGAGGCGCTGGAGGGAGACGCCGGTCGGTATAGCCTGTCGGGTGGAGCCGATCCATGCCAGGGCATCTGCTTGGTCGTTGTCGACCCTTGGTACGTGGAGGAACTCGCACCCTTCGAAGTACCCACTGATCTGCTGGACGAGGAATCGATAGCTCGCCATGTTTGCATCCTTGGCGTCCCAGTCGCCAGACGACTGCTGGACCACCAAGTCTGAGTCGCCATAACACAGGATCCGGCGTATGCCGAGCTCTTTGGCTAGCCGGAGCCCATGTATGAGCGCCTCGTACTTGGCCACGTTGTTGGAGGCGGCGAAGTGGATTTGCAGCGTGTATCTGAGTTTGTCGCCTTTGGGAGAGGTAAGGTCGATGCCGGCTCCCAAGCCGGTGCGCATCTTGGACCCGTCGAAGTGCATCCGCCAATGGGTAGAGTCGGGAGCCGGCGGTACGTACTGGGTCTCGGCCCAGTCGACGAGGAAGTCGGCCAATGCTTGGGACTTGATGGCGGTGCGGGGTTGGTAGAAGATTGTGTATGGTGCCAATGCAATGGCCCATTTAGCCACCCGTCCGGATGCATCCCGGCTGCCTATGATCTCGGCAAGCGGGGCGGTGCACACGACCGTGATGGGATGCTCTTGGAAGTAGGGCTTCAGCTTCTTGGCGGCGAAGTACACCCCATAGCACGTCTTCTGGTAGTGCGGGTAGTTTTGCTTTGAGCTGGATAGTACTTCGCTTAGATAATACACCGGCCTTTGAACTAGCTGGGCTCGGCCTTCTTCCGGGCGCTGGACCACAACAACTGTACTGACCACTCGGCTAGTCGCGGCGATGTAGAGGAGCATGGGCTCCTTCTCAGTCGGCGCCGCCAGGACAGGTGGAGTGGTCAGCATCTTTTTCAGCTCATGGAAGGCTTGGTCGGCTTAGTCATTCCACTCGAAGTGAGTGGACTTCTTCATGAGTCGGTACAGGGAGAGAGCCTTCTCTCCTAGCCGGCTGATAAAGCGGTTTAGGGAGGCCAAGCACCCGGTGAACTTCTGCACATCTCGCAATTTGGTGGGAATCTCCATCCTCTCGATGGCCTTGATCTTCACAGGGTTGCACTCGATGCCGCGTTCGGAGACCAGAAAACCTAACAGCTGGCCGGCTGGTACTCCGAACACGCATTTCTCGGGGTTGAGCTTGATTTGGAATCGGCGCAAGTTGGCGAATGTTTCTTTGAGGTCCTCCAGCAGGGTGCCGCGCTTCTCTGTCTTCACCACAATGTCGTCTACGTAGACGTGGGCATTTCTGCCGAGTTGCTTGAGGAGGCATTTCTGCATGCAACGCTGAAAAGTGGCACCGGCATTCCTTAGGCCGAATGTCATAGTCAGGTAGCAGAAAGCTCCGAATGGTGTGATGAAGGCAGTCTTCAGTCGGTCTGCTGGGTCCAACTTGATTTGATGGTACCCTGAGTAGGCATCCAAAAAACTCAATAGCTTGCATCCGGCTGTGGAGTCTATCACTTGGTCAATCCATGGCAAAGCAAACGGATCCTTGGGGCAGGCCTTGTTGAGGCTGGTGTAGTCTATACACATACGCCACTTGTTATTCTTTTTCAAAACCAAGACTGGGTTGGCAAGCCACTCTGGAAAGAATACTTCCATAATAAAGCCAGCGGCGAGGAGCCTGGCTATCTCTTCTCCTACGATTCTTCGCTTCTCTTCTGACAGTCGTTGGAGGGGCTGCTTGACCGGCTTCGCGTCGGCTCGGACGTGCAATTTGTGCTCGGTGAAATCCTTCGGGACACCCGGCATGTCCTTTGGGGACCATGCGAAGATGTCTCGATTCTCACGGAGGAAGTCGATGAGCTCGCCTTCCTATTTACTGTCCAGGTTTGCCCCAATGACAGCAAACCTCTCCGGATTCTACGGGTCCAGAGGTATCTTCTTCGTCTCCTTGGCCGGCTGGAAGGAGCCCTGCGCATCATAATCTTTGGGGTTGGGGGACAAAGCCGGCTGCTTGCCGGCCATGGCCACAACCCGTTCCAGCATCTTCTTCTCTTCTGCCACTACGAGGGACTCGGCTAGCCGACTGCTGGCCATGGCGCAGTCGATGGACTTCTTGTAGTCGCCGACTACGGTGATGATCCCCTTCGAGCTCGGCATCTTCATCTTCAAGTAGGCGTAGTGGGGCACAGCCATGAACTTGGCCAGAGCAGGTCGGCCAAGCAAAGCATGGTAGGGGCTCTCCAGATCCACTACCTCAAACCAGATCGCTTCTCGGCGAAAATGATCCTTGTCTCCGAAGAGAACATCCATCTTGATCTTGCCGATCGGGGAACAAGATAAGCCGGGCACGATGCCATGGAACACGGTCCGGCTTGGCATGAGCTGCTTCGCCTTGATGTTCAGCTTCTCCATGGTATAGCGGTACAGTATATTGATACTGCTTCCGCCATCAATCAGGACGCGGGAAAATCGGGCAGCTCGCCTCTCCGTCGCGAGGGTGACATCCAAGACTAGTGCATAGGAGCCAGGGGATGGCATCACCTCTGGGTGGTCGACCTGGCTCCAATTGATGGGCTTCTCGGACCAGTGCATGAACTCGGGAGCGCTAGAGGTGACTGTGTTAACCTCTTGATGTTGACGGCGCCGACTGCGCTTGTCTTCAATTTGGCTTGTGAAGACGACGTAGGCGGCGTGCTCTTCAGGGAACTCATCTTGAATGGCTCCGACTGCCGGCCGAGCCACCCGCTGCTGGGGGGCTGGAGGCGGCGGACCGGGAGGCGGAGGCGGCACCAGCCCCTCGCCCTTGGAGATTCGCGTGAGCCAATGGCACTTTCGGGTCGTGTGGTTGGACGGCTTCGCGCCACTGTGGAACTTGCAGGGGGCGTCGAGAGTTTGCTCGTAGGAGAAAGCCGGCTGCCAAGCCAGCCTGCCACCCTTCTTCCTGGGAGCGGGCCATTCTTCAGGCTGCTCATCTTGAACTGTGGCCACCTGCCGATTGGTGGAGGGCGGCATAGGGGCCTTGCGCTTGTGATCGTTCTGGTAGGGGCGCCGATTGGAGTCGCCAGCCGGCGTCTTGGGAGCCGGAGCGATCACCTTCCCAGAGGCGTCCACTCGAAGCTCGGTCTTCATCGAGGAGTCGGCCGTGGCGTACTTGTCCGCGATGATCAGTAGTTCGGCGAGGGTAGCCGGCTCGTCGCATAGGACTCGGTGCTTGAGGAGGGTGCCCTCTCGGCACCCGGCGGTGAAGTACTCGATGGCCTGAACCTCGTGCACCCCCTCGCAGGAGTTGCGGAGCTCGGCCCACCGCGTGAGGTAGTCGCGGGTCGACTCGTTCGGCCCTTGGGCGCATAGGGAGAGCTGGCGAGGCTTGGGAGGCCGCTTGTACGTGCTAGTAAAGTTGCGGACAAAGACTTCCGTGAAGTCCAGCCAGCTGTTGATGCTGTAGGGCTTGAGGCTGTTGAGCCAGGTGCGCCCTGTGCCCTGTAGCATGAGGGGGACGTACTTCACGGCCACGCGCCGATTGCCGTTGGCTATGCTGACAGCAGTGGAGTAGTCGATGAGCCAATCTTCCGGCTTCACAGAGCCGTTGTACTTGGGCGTGTCTCTGGGGAGCGAGAACCCTTTGGGGAAGGGCTCGTCGCGGATGCGGGGGCCAAAGCATGGCGGACCGACATCATCTTCTTCTTCTAGTGCCAGGGATCGAGCTAGGCGGTCGATCCGGTGGCGGGCGTCGTTCTCGCCGACTCCTTCGCGGTGGCCGAGTCGTACACCAAGAGTCGGATGCGTGACAGGCGGCGGGGTGGGGTATCTCTCCCCTCGAGGCGGGGGAGGAGGCGGATTTCCTTGGCGCTCCACCGCTCGAGGGTGATACGAGTCCGGCTGCGGCTAGCAGCCGGCTCCTTGTCTTTCCTCACGCGGGCGCCGCTCGCAGTCGGCGACCGGGATGTTGCGGCGTGCTCCAGGCGTGGGGGAGGACTCTCAGCGCGGGCGCCGGCTTCGTGTCGTTCCGCGGCCGCGTCGATCAGCTGCTGGATCCGCCTTGTCATATAGGGAAGCTCGTCGGCTCCCAGCCCATTTAGCTCTTCGGCGGCCGCCTGGGCGGCTCGCAGATTCTCGAGCGGGGTGGCGTAGACGGGGCGGTCTGCCCCCAGCATGCTGGCGATAGTCGCGTCGCGCTTCTGGACGAAGCCGGCTCGGCTCGGCCCGCCGCGAGGCGGCGTGCCAAAGGCGGCGCGGTCGACTTCGCGCTGGTGAGCCTCGGTGAGGCGTCTCATGTAGGCTATCTTCTGGCCTTCCGTGATGAGGGCGAGGCGGCATGCCTCCAAGGTCTCGGCGTCGGCGTCGGCCGGGATGGGGACGGATAAGTCGTGCATCGCCGCTTGCAGGGCGTCGTGGGCGTTCTCGCCCGAGTTGGCGACGTGGCTGATGACCAACACTTCGGTGACAGCGCTGCTGCCGCTGTCAGCTCGAGGGAGAGGGTCGTCGAAGACCACCACGTCGTAGGGGTAGGCGTCGAGTGACACCGTGTCGGAATCGACAAGCATCGGGTCGGTGGAGCCGACCGACTCCAAGTCTGCAGCGGGCTCGCTGGAGATGTGAAGCTGGTCGAGGAGGCTGACGAGGCGGCTCTCGGGGTAGTCCGTGCCCGCGTTGGACGCGGGCTCGTCGGAGATGCGAGCCTCGCCGAGCAGATCGGCGAGGCAGCTCGCCGCGCACGCGTCGTCGACGCCTTGCAGCGCGTCGGGGCAAACGCCATCGGGCGCAGCAAGCTGGCTGCGCTCGCGGGGGAGAAAAAGGGTTCCCGTCCAGAACAGGTCTCCGGACGACGGTGCACCTGGCCCCATGGTGGGCGCCAAATGTCGGGTGGTAGGTGCGACATATGCCAACGGATGGCTTATCATTGTGGGAGCCAGTAGGACGTCGCCGGTGCCTGGAAACGGGATGAGGCGAAGACATGCTCGCTGGCGAATCTTACCCAGGTTCGGGGCTCTATGTGGAGATAACACCCCTAATCCTGCTCTTCGGGGTCTCCGCATGATCACTAGATCAGAAAGAGTAGCTACAAGTGCTCCTTGAGCTGTGTGGTTCAAGGGAGAAGAAGAGCAAGTCTAGCTCTCGCTTTCCTCTCTATATGGTGTGTGTGTAACTCTAAGAAGCCAACCCTTTGCATGGGTGCCCCGGGGGGTTTATATAGGCCTACCCCCCGGGGGTACAATTGTAATCCGGCTGGGCGCGGGTCCCAGCCGTCAGTGTCTGTGCTCGCCGGCTTCTCCGCCGGCCATTGGGGCCCGCCGACTGGTGGGTCCCGCCGGCTGCCGGCCTCTTGGTCGACAGGCCGGCCCCACCGCCTGGGGGTCTTGTCGGCGGCTGTTTACTGTAGCCTCGCCCTTGATGACGAGGGCTTTGTCGAGGTAAGCGTGGCTACAGTGTGCCGCCTCGAGGGCTCTCACTGTAGCCTTACCTCGTCTTGTCTCCTTAATGTGGCGCATGTTTCGGGGATGGGGAGTAGCCGGCTTCTGGGGGCCGGCTATGCCCCTGGCCGACTGGGGGAGGCCGGGCCGCCTTCGTGCCTCTCTCTGGCTGAAGGGGCCCACCGCCCGTGGGCCGTACTGGCGTCTGTCATGGATGACGTTGAGGCCAGCATGGTTACAGGGCCGAGCCGGACGGGAGATGGCCGACCCGTACGGCGTCCTGTGGCCATGCCTGCCTCGGGATTCGAGGGTAGTGGGCCGCACTGTAGCCACACCCCGTCTTGTCACCGTTACGTGGGCGTAGTTTTGGTGGGTGCGGTCTTGGCCAGCTTCTTGGAGTCCGCATTCTTCATGGCCAGCTCTGGGGAGCCGGCGTTCTCTATGGCCGGCTTCCTGGAGTCGGCCATCTCGCAGTTATCTTGGGGGAGGTTGCTGAGGCTAGGTCGCCCTCTGAGAGTCGGCTTCTGGGGTAGCCGACGGGGGGAAGGCGGCCTAATGCTTTGAATACTTGAAGGCTCAAATGGCCTGATAGTTTTCGAATAGCCAGGGGTAGTCGGTTAGGCTACCCGTGGCCATTTACTTCGACAGGTCTCATAGGAAGTGAAGTCAGCATTCGGCAATATCGCCGCCGAGTGCGCGGCCTTCGTGGCGGGGTCCATCCACCTGTCCTCGGACGGCGCTATCTGCTCCGGATTGAGGGCCGGAGTAGCTGCAGGTGTGATCTCCCGAACACCGTCCGACGGCAGAGCTAAGTCATGCCCGTCGTGACTGCGCGGCGCACCTGACATGGGCTCGAATCCGTCGAAGATCAAGTCTCCGCGGATGTCGGCAGTATAGTTCAAGTTTCCAAACCTGAACTGATGGCCAGGGGCGTAGCTTTCGATCTGCTCCAGATGGCCGAGCGAGTTGGCCCGTAGTACGAAGCCGCCGAATACGAAGATCTGTCCGGGGAGGAAAACCTCGCCCCGGATCGCATCGTTGTCAATGATCGGAGGAGCCATCAAGCCTTATGGCGACGGCACACTGGAACTCTCAATGAAAGCACCAATGTCGGTGTCAAAACCGGCGGATCTCGGGTAGGGGGTCCCGAACTGTGCGTCTAAGGCGGATGGTAACAGGAGGCGGGGACACGATGTTTACCCAGGTTCGGGCCCTCTCGATGGAGGTAATACCCTACTTCCTGCTTGATTGATCTTGATGATATGAGTATTACAAGAGTTGAACTACCATGAGATCGTAGAGGCTAAACCCTAGAAGCTAGCCTATGGTATGATTGTTGTTGTCCTACGGACTAAACCCTCCGGTTTATATAGACACCGGAGGGGGCTAGGGTTACACAGAGACGGTTACAAGGGAGGAGATCTAAATATCCATATTGCCAAGCTTGCCTTCCACGCAAAGGAGAGTCCCATCCGGACACGGGACGAAGTCTTCAATCTTGTATCTTCATAGTCCAACAGTCCGGCCAAAGGATATAGTCCGGCTATCCGAGGACCCCCTAATCCAGGACTCCCTCAGTCATAGCAGTACATGATCTAAGACCAATATACTGCTCTTCGGCGCCACCTTTTCTATTGCACCCCCTTAAAAGTAGGCGGCTTCAAAAGCGCAGCAAAACCACTCGGAGTAAATTGCCTATAATCAGGTTTTTTGATTGGATTGTTGAATATATGAGCAATTTACTATGAGATTTAATCCGAATCAACAGTAAATAGATCATGACGACAATTGCAAAGATCAAAGTAATGATGCGGACTAAACCAGGAGGACAGAATCACGTACTGTACGGTGGGAGCAAAACCATTGTGGTTGATGTTGTCACTCATGTCGTCGATGAAGAGGTTACCGAGGTCGGGGAAGAAGGCTGTCGTTGAGGAAGTCACCGCTGGCAGCAATCACAGGAGTGTGCTCCCCAAAAACCTGATCGCCCCTCTCCCGTACAGGATCACGAAAGGCGGGGTTTGGAGGACTACTGTCCCTTCTCGCGGTGCACGCCGGAAGGAGGGATGGAGATGAATTGTGTGGCAGCGCTAAGATCTGGGACGGTGTGAAACCATATGATACAGCGGCGGCTAGGGTAGAGCCTGTCAGGTCGGTCGTGCGAGTAAGACCAAGTATAATAGTAGGCCTTTGGCCCAAACCCCACGTCCAAGTCAATAATAGCCCCACTATCCAAAAGAATCAGAAACGGCTGAGTAATTAAGGTGTCCATTAATTATTAATTAATGACTTAATACATTCCAAATCACACCACACTTGGAGCATGGTTAATAGATAGCCAACATCTGGCTATATGAAGTTGACACATCATCTAGAACCAACCTAATAACCTGCTAGTACAATAGTTAGTCCCTTTAGAATAATACTATATCATTAATAATGGCCCCACCTTTTGTCTCACAAAGTATGTTGGAGCTCCTGCTACAACCGGCTACAAGTTTACAACCCGCTTCTCTTCTCTCTCCTTCAACTAAGCACAAATACTATATTTAAATCCTTATAGCCTCCTTATGTCATCTAATTGTAGTACTTGCTCTAAAGTTACTGTCCACTGTGTAGTCTGAAATGCTGAGTGTGCAGCGGGCGGTGCCCTCAGTCGGCACGCCGCTTCAACGGCGAAATCAGTGAGAGGTCGCATCGCCCTGACTTGCCATCAATGTGGAGCGGCGGGCTCAGCTAGCGCCGGGCGGGAAGCGCGCGCGGGAGGGGGGAGGGGTTTTTGATGGGCCAAGAAGGTGAGAAACCAACTTGGGATCGGTCCGGATGGGGAAATATCATGTGCTCCCATACTCATTAGTTTCATGCATATGACACTAGTCTATGTTACTACTCCCTCCTTTCCGGTTTATAGGGCTTATCTCAAAATATTAGTTTTTCCATTTTATAAGGATCGATTTGGTTGTTCCCCATCACAAGTTTAGATTTCAAGGTGCATTAAATAATGGCATGCAAGTATTAAAAGAAAATTGACCAATGGATGTACTTTATGCATGCATGCATTGCAATTAATACAATGGTAAACATAAATTTTTGAGGAAAACAAGAGCATTAATTTCGTGCTTTTGCAAATTACAAAAAGTATTCCACCACTCATAATCTACCTTGGTTGGTGAGATTTTTGAATTGAGCCCTATAAACCGGAAAGGACGGAGCCCTATAAACCGGAAAGGAGGGAGTTGTACAGTAATGTTATGATGGCTTCATTTATTAGCTTGTAGACTCATCTTGTCTTGGGAAATGCTATGTTACAGTAACATATTATGTTACCACTTCTCTTCGTTCTGCGAGTTGACGGGACACATCAAAGTTATTTAGTACGTACTCTCTCCAAAAAGGGCCGACCATGTCCATGGCTACCATCCCGTGCTCGGTCATTCAGTACGTGCACTATTCACGTGCCATCGAGGAGGAAAAATATTGCATAGCACTAGGTGCCATCATAGTGCACGACTCACTTACGCACTACTTATCTCTATTTTCTTGCATGACACGTGCACCTTGATGCTAGATGTCCCGTGTGTTGGCAAAATGATGAACAAAGCTCACGTCAAAAAAAGAGTGGAAGAACATAGATTCCCGACGACCGAGAAGGAGCAAGGAACCTCGTGGTGGAGCGTCTGCACTCATAACATTTTATATTATTCAGCGATATAATCAACCAATCATCTCCATAGTAGACCGGAAGAGTATGAAACACGGCAGCCCAATGTAGTTACATCATACTACATGGCTAACCTACGCTATCACCATATTTCTTGGCCTCCGTGCGACACCTAGCTCTAGTAATCCACCAGCCCGTATCGCTTCTCGCTCCTCGTCTCTCTCAAAGTGCAGCGGCCTGGCGTTTTCTGTACGAGTGAGGAAGAAGGTGAGCGGGGGTTTTCTGTACGAGTGAGGAAGATGGGGAGCTGAGTGAATTGGGGGCGACAGAAGCGGGAGACTCCAGCGAGCTGCAGTATAAGTGGAAGCAAGGAGGAAGGAGGGTTTTTCTGGGATCGCCCGCTCTTCAAGAAATATGGGCTTCTCCTCGCAAAAAACAAAAACAAATGGGCTTTAAGATGGATAGGCTTTTGTATCGGCCCAGTCGGCTGCTCGTGTTTCGTACTGGAGGGCCTTGTGCTAGAGGCAGCTCGAGACACTCTCCATCTTATTGCCCATTCGAAAGAAAAAAAGAGACGCCTCCAGCTTATGGCTACTCATCGGTAACCTTTTTCAACTAGGCATCCACCAAATTAGAGGATGCGGTACTGGATGCAGACACTCACACTGGTCGCGTAGCGCGGCAAAGTGAGGTGTCAAATAACAGGCCTACAATATACTTACTAGATTGTGAAGGTTCACAGGCTAGTCAACATTTACATTAATCTAAGCTTCAGAAGATACGGTATGCATACTAACATTCAAAAGAACAAAAGTTCAGCATGCTTATGCATCTCAATGATTCAGCATACTATAACCAATACAAAGCTGTGAGAAGGTGTGGAAATAAAGAAAATCGGTCGATGCTTCTCTAAGCAAAGGGCCTCCTTGCGCACGCATTAATTTCCTGGGCATGCTTGTTTCTTATCAATGTTGCGAGCACTTTGAGCATGTTGGCAACTCCACAGCTAGCTAGCCGCCTCATCTTGCAATTGATGCTGACACATTTGCAGCAAACACATGAGGCAATAGAGATGACTCAACATGAGTCTATATGGTGCAGTTCCCCTGAAATCATCTTCATTGTCCTGAATATGAAAAGATAGGAAAACAATAGATATACTTAACGGTGTTGCAAAACAGTAGCACATATCAATAGCTCGGGATGACAAACACGATCGTCTGGATGAAGGGGATACTGACCTGCCTGAGGAAGATAATATATAATTCCATAAGTCCTTAGTTGATTTCCACCTTCGGCTGCACTGCTTGTTTGCTCCTCCACACATGACATGATCGTTACGCACTGCAATCAGCAAGTCAACGTACGAATAAGCTTATTTCATCTTGTGGTGGTCATTGTACCTAGTTACGAATGTAGGAATACCTGGAGCACCATCAGGTTAGCTGACAGCAGGGAGATGCAGCCATATAAATTTTGTGCGGTGCTACCAAAATTGAGGTCTATATCCCTTCCCGTTATGAGAATTCTTCTTCAAGTTGGTAGAATGTGACGGCTTGTTCTTTGCATCAAACTTGCCTTTCCCCTAAGATTTGTTCTTGTTGTTTTGGGGCTGGTTGGGTTGGAAGTTCTTCTCGTGTACCATGTGGGCACTAGAAGCTCCCTCAGCGACCCGAGCACGTGTGTCTTTTTCTCTCGCCTTCTCTTCAAAATCAAGAGTGCTAATGAGATCCAAAACGGAAAACTCATGTCTCTTGTTTTTCAGAGAAGTAGCAAAATTGTTCCACGAAGGTGGAAGTTTGGCAATGATGGTACCAACAACAAATTTTTCTGGCAACACACACTTAAAGTACTCAAGTTCCTTATCGAGTGATTGTATCTCATGATTCTGCTGAACAACAGAGCGCTCGTAGGTCATCTTGTAGTCATACCATTGCTCCATGACGTACAACTCATTGCCAGCGCCCGAGGCCCCAAACGTGGCCTCGAGCGCAGCCCACATGTCTTTGCCGCTGTCAAACGACATATATGAATCCACAATGGAATCTTCAAGAACACTCAGTAGGGCGGCTTTGAAGAGGGTATCCATGTTCTCAAAAGCTTCATGCTGTGTAGGATAAAGATCGCCCTCAGGCTTACCCTTAGTGGCGTCATAGCAGTACATGATCTAAAACCAATATACTGCTCTTGTGCGCCACCTTTTATATTGCACCCCCTTAAAAGTAGGCGGCATCAAAAGCGCAGCAAAACCACTCGGAGTAAATTGCCTATAATCAGGTTTTTGGATTGGATTGTTGAATATATGAGTAATTTACTATGAGATTTAATCCGAATCAACAGTAAATAGATCATGACAACAACTGCAAAGATCAAAGTAATGATGCGGACTAAACCAGGAGGACAGAATCACATACTGTACAGCGGGAGCAAAACCACTGTGGTTGATGTTGTCACTCATGTCATTGATGAAGAGGTTACCGAGGTCGGGAAGAAGGATGTTGTTGAGGAAGTCGTCGCTGGCAGCAGTCACAGGAGTGTGCTCCCCAAAAACTTGATCGCCCCTCTCCCGTACAGGATCACGAAAGGCGGGGTTCGGAGGACTGTTGTCCCTTCTCGCGGTGCACGCCGGAAGGAGGGATGGAGAAGAATTGTGTGGCAGCGCTAAGATCTAGAACGGTGCGAAACCATATGATATAGCGGCGGCTAGGGTAGAGCCTGTCAGGTCGGTCGTGCGAGTAACACCAAGTATAATAGTAGGCCTTTGGCCCAAACCCCACGTCCAAGTCAATAATAGCCCCACTATCCAAAAGAATCAGAAACGGCATAGTAATTAAGGCGTCCATTAATTATTAATTAATGACTTAATAAATTTTCCGACTCACACCACACTTAGAGCATGGTTAATAGATAGCCAACATCCGGCTATATGAAGTTGACACATCATCTAGAACCAACCTAATATCCTGCTAGTACAATAGTTAGTCTCTTTAGTATAATACTATATCATTAATAATGGCCCCACCTTTTGTCTCACAAAGTATGTTGGAGCTCCTGCTACAACCGGCTACAAGTTTACAACCCGCTTCTCTTCTCTCTCCTTCAACTAAGCACAAATACTATATTTAAATCCTTATAGCCCGCTTATGTCATCTAATTGTAGTACTTGCTCTAAAGTTACTCTCCACTTTGTAGTCTGAAATGCTGAGTGTGCAGCGGGCAGTGCCCTAAGTCAGCGCGCCGCTTCAACGGCGAAAGCAGTGAGAGGTCGCGTCGCCCTGACTTGCCATCAATGTGGAGTGGCGGGCTCAGCTGGCGCCGGGCGGGAAGCGCGTGCGGGAGGGGGGGAGGGGTTTTTGATGGGCCAAGAAGGTGAGAAACCAACTTGGGATCGGTCAGGATGGGGAAATATCATGTGCTCCCATGCTCATTTGTTTCATGCATATGACACTAGTCTATGTTACTACTCCCTCCTTTCCGGTTTATAGGGCTTATCTCAAAATCTTAGTTTTTCCATTTTATAAGGATCAATTTGGTTGTTCCCCATCACAAGTTTAGATTTCAAGGTGCATTAAATAATGGCATGCAATATTAAAAGAAAATTGACCTATGCATGTACTTTATGCATGCATGCATTGCAATTAATACAATGGTAAACATAAATTTTTGAGGAAAACAAGAGCATTATTTGGGTGCTTTTGCAAATTACAAAAAGTGTTCCACCACTCATAATCTACCTTGGTTGGTGAGGTTTTTGAATTGAGCCCTATAAACCGGAAAGGACGGAGCCCAATAAACCGGAAAGGAGGGAGTTGTACAGTAATGTTATGATGGCTTCATTTATTAGTTTGTAGACTCATCTTGTCTTGGGAAATGCTATGTTACAGTAACATATTATGTTACCACTTCTCTTCGTTCTGCGAGTTGACGGGACACATCAAAGTTATTTAGTACGTACTCTCTCCAAAAAGGGCCGACCATGTCCATGGCTACCATCCCGTGGTCGGTCATTCAGTATGTGCACTATTCACGTGCCATCAAGGAGGAAAAATATTGCGTAGCACTAGGTGCCATCGTAGTGCACGACTCACTTACGCACTGCTTATCTCCATTTTCTTGCATGACACGTGCACCTTGATGCTAGATGTCCCGTGTGTTGGCAAAAGGATGAACAAAGCTAACGTCAAAAAAAGAGTGGAAGAACATAGATTCCCGATGACCGAGAAGGAGCAAGGAACCTCGTGGTGGAGCGTCCGCACTCATAATATTTTATATTATTCAGCGATATAAAATCAACCAATCATCTCCACAGTAGGCCGGAAGAGTATGAAACACGGCAGCCCAGTGTAGTTACATCATACTACATGGCTAATCTACGCTATCACCATATTTCTTGGCCTCCGTGCGACACCTAGCTCTAGTAATCCACCAGCCCGTATCGCTTCTCGCTCCTCGTCTCTCTCAAAGTGCGACAGGCTGGCATTTTTTGTACGAGTGAGGAAGAAGGTGAGCGGGGGTTTTCTGCACGAGTGAGGAAGATGGGGAGCAGAATGATTTGGGGGCGACGAAAGCGGGAGACTCCAGCGAGTTGCAGTATAAGTGGAAGTGAGGAGGAAGGAGGGTTTTTCTGGGATCGCCCCCTCTTCAAGAAATATGGGCTTCTCCTCGCAAAAAACAAAAACAAATGGGCTTTAAGATGGATAGGCTTTTCTATCGGCCCAGTTGGCTGGCCGTGTTTCGTACTGGAGGGCCTTAACACTAGAGGCAGCCCATTAGAGACACTCTCCAGCTCTCCAGCTTATTGCCCATTCGAATGAAAATAAGAGACGCCTCCAGCTTAATTATGGCTCCTCGTCGGTAAAAAATTTCAACTTGAAAAATTTATAGCTCCTTTTCGGGCCAGCTTGGCATCCACCAAAATAGAGGATGGTGTACTGCATGCAGACACTCACACTGGTTGTAGCGCGGCAAAATGAGGGGTCAAATAACATGCCCAGAATATACATAGATTAACAGGGATTGTGGGGATTTAAATCATGTACAAGCCAAATTCCCATCCATTCCTCTCCAAACCCCTTGGGAGGAGGTTGAACCGAAGAAGGCGTAAGACTAACACAGTGGGAGTAACTTAGGCTAGTCAGGCTAGTCATAGTGGGAGTAACTGTGACACCCCAAAATTTTGACCTTGTTTTATTAATTAAAATTTTGCCAGGAGATTAAACTTTTCCATTTGTCTGGATTTATCTCTTGATTTCAGAACCTCTCTTTTCTTTAATATTGTGGAGTTTTACCTCAAGTGGAAACTTTCCAAAAGTATTATTGGACTTGTATACTCACTCTATAAAACAATTCTTTATCAGTGGATTTATTTGCATAATTGTTTTTCATGAGCTTTATTCTTTTAAAATGATTTTTCATAGATTTGGAGCCTCTGTTGCACAGCAACCATTTGATTAATGCATTTAAAATTTTCACCAAAATTTGGGGATGTCATGTGATGTTTCCACATCACTTTTATGCATAGATATCTTTTGGTTATTGGAGATTTTGAGCTCTACATCAACTTTTCAAGTCTGGTCCAGTAGGTATTTTTGCACTACAACCTATTTAAATATTCTTTTAAAAATTCTTCCAAGTGTTTGGAGATGTCAGTAGATGCACATAATTCAACTTTATGCAAAAACCCAGTGATGTTCTTTGAAAAATTTGAGTGAATCAACCTCTTTTTCATTCTGGTCCAACTTAGTGATTTGTACTGCAACCCTAAATTATCTTGCTCTAGTAAACCTGAGCTTTTTCCTACTTATAGACCTCCCTGCAAAACCCTTAAGTCTAGGAGAGTGGACCCATTGGAGGGTTTTAAGTGCATGCAATAAGGCCTTTTTCTTTCTGTCCAAAACTGAAGTTTTGCAAAACTTGCACTAGCAAGTTTCTGGTTTTGTCCAAATGATCTTGCCATCATCACCTACATCTAGGGAGACCCTGATCTGGAGTTTTTAGCCACTCCAAGAGTTGCCTAGATGCACTTAGCATTCTGACGAACACCTTGAGTGCATGGGCAGATTTGGCATGATTATTAGTTTGCCTTGTGAACTTGATCCCCTGACCTAACCACCATGTCCATTAGCCCCCTTGCTAGCTCTAACCTAGTCCTGTTAATTGCCAGCCTCGCTCTAGCACTCTAGGCTGCCCTGGCATTATGTCGAGCACGTCCCGTGCGTGCTCTGGGCGCGCCCAGAGCGCACGTTTTGCACGTGCGGGCGCCCGAGCCGCCGCGTCGCACGGCCGCCTCCCCGCGCCCGCTCTGGCCTCCCCCCACTCGCAGCCAGCACGCCCGCCCTTTCCCTCGCCGCAGAGCCGCCCCTGGAGCCCCATAGTGCCGCCGTCAGGTCGGCCACGGCGGCTAGCAGCCGGCCACAGCAGGCTCTGCCATGGACGGCGCCGCCCAAGCCACCCGCGCGCGCCAGCTGCCCCCTTGAACAGCCCGAGCTCATCCACAAGCTCGTCGGCACGCGCTCGTCGCTGCCACGTCGCCCTGCAGCTACAGAACGGCGGTCGCTGGCGTTCTTATCCACGGCCGCCGCGGGAACCAGCCTCGACCCCTATAAATAGGAGCCCCGAGCCCGTCCCTGCACTCAGGCAACCTCCTTGCACCCCAGCAGTGCCCCCACGGACAGCAAGCGACGGTGGGAAGCTTTCTTCCCCGTCTCCGGCCAGTTCGGCCGCCGCCACGCTCCGGTTCAATTCGTCGCAGTCTTAGCCTTCCCCAGCCATCTAGTACCACCATCCCACTCCCCTCGACCTCACGGAGTCGCCCAGCCTCTAAGCTTCGATCGGGAGCCACCACAGCCCAAATCCCCAAGCATGCCCGAAGCCTCCGCCACCGCGAAGCTCGCCGCCGACGATCCCCTCCATCCCCGGGGCCCTTTAGACTACCGGAAGGATCGTCCTGGAGCGGCGGATCCTTCCCCACCCTCGGATGGCTCCTAGGAGCCGTCGTTCGCCGGCGTCGAACGCCGGAGTCCCCGCCTCGGCTCGGACAGAGGAAGAAGGCGGGGAACTAGTCAAACTTGACCAATGGGCCCCCTGGACCCACTGTCAGTGACCCAGCCCCGCCACCACGTGTTTAAGTGGTCGCGTAAACCCCTGAAGTACGTCTCCTCTGCTTCGAAAGCGTATTTTCCCCCGAAACGTTTTCTTTTTCTGATTTTATTAAAAACAGAGCTTTGACTGGCTATATCTTTTAAAATAGAACTCCAAATGAGTTGATTCCTTTTTCTACATTTCTCAAATTCTGTCTAGTTTATTTTAGTATTTATTTGAAAATTTTCCAAACAACTTTTTTGTACTGTTTTAAAGCTATGTGTTAATTTAAATTTTCATAAAATAGGATTTTGAAGAGGGAGGCAACTTTCAAAAAATGCACTCCCTCTTGCATACTGTTGAAGGCAAGCATTCTGAACTCTGGCATAATATTTTTGTGTGTTGTTGATACGGTTACAACACCACCTTGACTTGGAGCATACGTTAATTTATGTGACGATAAAATCATACGCATGAATGCATAATGGAGATGCTTTGCTGTTAGAAATGGATATGTTGGTGATGGTAATCACCCTCGTAAGCTTCTCATGCATACCAGAAGGGAGCCGGGAAATTCGCGGTCTTGGGTAGACACGAGCTGGTCCCTAGTTCCTCGTCGAGACGAGTATGTCCGGTATGGCATGGTGAGGCTTGATGAGTGGTGACTTTATCTGTTAATGGAAATATATTTGTCATACGGAGAATACTTGGACCTCCTGAGTCGGCCGTAGATCGAATCTTGTGCCAGTAACCCCCATACTTGTTTCGTACTACCACTTGTCCCTGCCACAGGTAGGGTACGGTTCAGTAAGTTGTCAACCCCGTCCTAGCACACACCGTACAGAGAGGCCATGGTGGAAGATACCGGAGGCCTCCGGTAGGCATGCCACCTGGTCCGGGGGCATGGGTGTTTCCGGTTGGGACCGAGAGGGGGGCACCCCTTAGAGCACGCGATATAAAATTGATCCCATGCTACGTCGAGGTTGTAGCCTCCCCACTTAGAGTTTTGCTTGACAGGTGTCGTGGGTGATTCCAGACACCGGTAAGTTAAGCTGGTGTGTGCGGGTCAGGTGTGTTTTCAATTAAAAGACCGTAGGCGGAATTAGTCCCGATGGACTAAATAAATCCGTTACTCGTGGGTATAGAGTACACCCTCTGCAGAGGTTAAATCTATTCGGATAGCCATGTCCATGGGTAAGGACTACAGTCTGAGATGGGTCTAGTGACGGTTTTCGTAGGAGAAACGGCTAAACCAGAACATTGATTATGACCTATGACATATGAGGATTAGGATTATTATTATTGAGGACTAACCATTTACATTATTTTAGTTATTGAGTATCCCTGGGACGGTTCTACCTCCTGGATACTCACTGCGATTATTCTCTTACAAGCCCTTTATGTGGTGTCGCTCAGTCGCCCGACTGTGGCATGCTTGTTATTTTATTATTTATAAGCCCTTTATGTGGTGTCGCTCAGACGCCCGACTGTGGCATGCTTGTTATTTATTATTTATAAGCCCTTTATGTGGTGTCGCTCAGACGCCCGACTGTGGCATGCTTGTTATTTATTTATTCTTTATAAGCCCTTTATGTGGTGTCGCTCAGACGCCTGACTGCGGCATGTTTGTCATTTATTTATTCTTTATAAGCCCTTTATGTGGTGTTGCTCAGACGCCCGACTGAGGCATGATTTATATTTTTATCCTTTCGAGGCGTCGCTTCAGACACTCGATCGGTGCATTCTATTCCTACTCCCGTATTGCATATTCATATTTTAGCTGCATGCGTGCATCATGGATTTTGTTTAATTCGTGACAGACGTTTTGATCATAAAATATTTCGGAGCATGATTATCCATTGTCATATTATACCCATGTTCATAATGTTTGCGAGTACATTCAAGAGTACTCACTGGCTTGTCCCTGGCTATTGTCTTGGCCAGATTTCTCGCATGGAGATAAGCACTGCGATGACAGCCCCGGAACCTACGCAATGATGATAGCAGCCTCGTGAAGATAGGAGTTATCCTGGTCAGCTGTTCTTGTGGGAAATGGAGTCCCATAGACGCAGATGAACCACATACCAGTTCCGCCATCAACCACTAGAAACCAAGGGTTGTACTCATAGGCCACAATGGTCTTGTACTACTTATTTTGTACTTTGCTTGGAATTTCTGTATCAAGTTGGTGCCCCATCAGCTAACAGTAATCCTGGGGCTGGTGAGCACAAGGGCCATTTTCTGGAAAATTAATATCCCGAAAAACCGGTCCTGACAAACTTGGTATCAGAGCCAGGCTGACCATTGGCTAATCCTATCTTAGCCAGGTCAATAAACCTAGGTTAACCAACCCACCAGACCCTAACCCAACCCCGGCCAAGCTTCTCGTGTAAGATAGCCACCCAGTGACCCCGACGCTTTTGGCAGTCGGTGCCCAACCTATCAGCCTAGCCTGTCGATGACGCGCCAGTGACCGACACCTAACATGTCTCATTCGCAAGCGTGCGAAGGAAGACTCCGTCCCCTTTCTCTATAAAATGGGCACGCTAGCCCCAATACAGCACAGCACAGCCTCTACCCCCAAACCAAGCCACGATCCCTGGCCCCATTGTTCACAATGAGACCACAGCCACCAACCTTGGAGGTTTTGTGACCGTGCTCGTAAACCTCACCCGGCGTGCCTATGCATTAGAAGAGCCCCCAGAGTATGTTGTGTACCAAGGACCCATGAGCGGTGAGAGCCGTCAATTCTGGGCCACTGTACACATCTATGGTAGGGGTCTGTCACCAGAACGCCCCTACAGGTTCACTGGAAGGACAACTTCCTTTGAGCCACAAGCCATCCAACTGGCAGCTCGAGAAGCTATAGTTCAACTCCGGCACTTGTCACCCAGAGTTAACTGTCACTCGTTCTACTACTACCCCAGTCGTGACGGGTATGGTAGGCCGCCCCAGGTTGCCAACGGAGATCACGAGACGGATCCTGCACTATTGCATCTGGTACGCTATGTAAGTGCACTAGAGGAACTGTTCGATCAAGTCACCCTTGATCCGATCGCAGCTCGTGGAGAACTGATTCGCCGAGCCCCGGCGAGAGGAGAAGAGGAGCCCGACGCCGACAACCCAGTCGTGCTGTTCGGACACCCGATCGAGTCCTTGCGGTCTGCCCCAGCCATCGACCAAAATACTTTGGTGTCCCCAGAAGTGCTTCGTCGCCTTTTGGGAACACGCTCCAACGGGATTGTGGCCAACAACCCCCGCGATGGTCATCATCGCTACCCCGACCCTGCAGCCCCTCAACCTCATCCAGCTAATCCCGATGGTGAAACCCGTGGAGAAGCCTCGACGTCCACAAGGCCAGCCCACTTAGACATTAACAAAGTAGACTAAGTCGCTCGAGTAGTATCGAGCCTTAGTATTCCTACGCCTTGTAATTGTGTGATCCTGTATCACCATTATTAAATGTTGTCTTCTTGTGCGCCCCTATTTTTGAATGGTAGCCATGCATAAGTACGTCAGCGTACAGTTACATTTTTTTAAATTCCGGGCGCAGCTACCAAAACCAACCCCGACGACACCCACAGTAATGCGTCACTTTGTGAGATATGTGTATCTGTGGCATTGACCCCAACCCCATAGAACAGAACCGACAAACTAGTTACCCTTCACCGCGGTAAATAACCCAGCCCCAATGCTATATAAAAGGCCACCTCGTGACCTTGCCAAGTGCCCCTCACCTTGTACGCAACACTCACAGCCATTTCTTTGCCATGCCGACCCCCAGTATTTATCTGAGAACTCCAGACGCAACCCCGGGTAGTTTTGTTAAATTATTGTGGGACTTTACCTGCAGTACCATGAGTGCCATCCATCCACCCCAGTACGAGTTGCTCAAATCAAGGATCACCCCTTCCACCTCGAAATATTGGGCAGTGGTGCACATCCCTCCCGCAAACCCAAACCAAGACCCAACAGAAGTCTCCTTCGTGGGGAAATCCATGCCGACTCCGCATATGGCCATTGAAGCTGCTGCGTACGAAGCACTTGCTCGTCTTCGATTCGCGGTACCCTATGCCAGCGAACGAGGATATTATTATTTTCTGAGTCGTGCAGCACCCGGAGAAGTAGCATCTTTTCCCGGTGAGCAAATTGAGAGAGATCCAGTACTGGCCAACCTTGCCCAGTATGTTATCGCTCAGGAGCATTTGACTCAGCGGGTAATGGGTTATCTCCAGAGCCTCGCTGATTTAAATCCTCAGATCGCTATTGGCAGACCACTGAGGCCTGACCAGGAGAGACGCGTTCATCGACTGGTCAACCCGCTTCCCCCGATAGAAGAAGAGTGCGCCCCCAGTACCAGAGACGTTTTCTCAGGACCATGTCCTTTTGCCTTTTTTATTGTAGACGTCACCGCTATGTTTATTATCCCAGTATTTATTTATGTGTTGTAACTTGTACGTGGTACCCAAAATTTGTGGGACGGATCAAATATTTGGTTTCAATTATGTGAGCAGTTTTACTACTGTTCATTTTGATTTAACTAATTTTCACTCACGATAAATTTTGTAGTGAGATTTCTTTCCCTGAGTTGCTGCAGCATATGCCTCTTCGCGACGTAGATTTTTATTCATGCAGCGGCAGACTCACAACCACAACCACTCGACATCGTGCGCTAATTACAAATCCTCGTACACATTTTGCACCTAACTGATCACACCCGAGGACACCCCGGTCTCAGTAAGAGAGATTTGTGAGTAATCATTCGGGCGCAAGTTGCCCCAGCACATCGACAGCAGTTAGCACTCGATGCCGCACCTTATCCTCGTGACCGCCGCCACCACGAAGAGCTAACACTCGAGCGGCAGCATCACAACGATCATCAAGGATCATCGCGCACAGGAGCACGGAGAACCCCAGCAACGTCGCCAAACCTCCGCACATCAGGACCACGTACCAGTCCGGCATCACCTCCACCATTAGATCCTCATCTCGAGCTCCTGCAAACAGCAATGGAGGAGAAGGAGGGATGAAGTAGAAGCGAGGCCAGGTGTGAGGAAGAAGAAAGGAGCACCGCGATCATTTTGTAGCTCGAGATCGGTGTACGGTGGGCGAGGTCCACCAGCGCCGCTCGTCGCTCGATCGCCAGTGTTCGGAGGCGAATCCGCGAGCAGTGCCGACAGTGCACTGGCCCGCGAGGTGAGTGCACGCTGCACCAACAGCTAGCATGCCGCGCACACCGCAGTACGGCCTAGGTGCCCTACGCGCTAGGCGTCGCCGGTGGAGAAAGCGCGGAAAAGCCGCGAGAGAGAACTAGAAGAGAGAGCCAGAGGTAGAAGAAGATGTCGACAGTGGGCCCCGGGCCCACCTGTCAGCCAGAGGGAGCACTATGCTCTCGGGTACGACCAGCGTATTTTAGTAATTTAGATTTTATTCTAAATTACTGTATCCTCATAGAAATATCTCGTTTTCCCCAACCATGGATTTTTCCACGCAACGCCACTATACCACACTGTAGTTTTACGCCACTTATTGCCCTCCCACTGTAGCCGCATTTTATTGCATAGTAGAATGATTTCTTTTGGTAAGAGCGATGTTTGTTCAAAACAGCTTTTAACAAATCTCGAGGACGAGATTTTTCTTAAGGGGGGTAGTGTTGTGACACCCCAAAATTTTGACCTTGTTTTATTAATTAAAATTTTGCCAGGAGATTAAACTTTTCCATTTGTCTGGATTTATCTCTTGATTTCAGAACCTCTCTTTTCTTTAATATTGTGGAGTTTTACCTCAAGTGGAAACTTTCCAAAAGTATTATTGGACTTGTATACTCACTCTATAAAACAATTCTTTATCAGTGGATTTATTTGCATAATTGTTTTTCATGAGCTTTATTCTTTTAAAATGATTTTTCATAGATTTGGAGCCTCTGTTGCACAGCAACCATTTGATTAATGCATTTAAAATTTTCACCAAAATTTGGGGATGTCATGTGATGTTTCCACATCACTTTTATGCATAGATATCTTTTGGTTATTGGAGATTTTGAGCTCTACATCAACTTTTCAAGTCTGGTCCAGTAGGTATTTTTGCACTACAACCTATTTAAATATTCTTTTAAAAATTCTTCCAAGTGTTTGGAGATGTCAGTAGATGCACATAATTCAACTTTATTTAAAAACCCAGTGATGTTCTTTGAAAAATTTGAGTGAATCAACCTCTTTTTCATTCTGGTCCAACTTAGTGATTTGTACTGCAACCCTAAATTATCTTGCTCTAGTAAACCTGAGCTTTTTCCTACTTATAGACCTCCCTGCAAAACCCTTAAGTCTAGGAGAGTGGACCCATTGGAGGGTTTTAAGTGCATGCAATAAGGCCTTTTTCTTTCTGTCCAAAACTGAAGTTTTGCAAAACTTGCACTAGCAAGTTTCTGGTTTTGTCCAAATGATCTTGCCATCATCACCTACATCTAGGGAGACCCTGATCTGGAGTTTTTAGCCACTCCAAGAGTTGCCTAGATGCACTTAGCATTCTGACGAACACCTTGAGTGCATGGGCAGATTTGGCATGATTATTAGTTTGCCTTGTGAACTTGATCCCCTGACCTAACCACCATGTCCATTAGCCCCCTTGCTAGCTCTAACCTAGTCCTGTTAATTGCCAGCCTCGCTCTAGCACTCTAGGCTGCCCTGGCATTATGTCGAGCACGTCCCGTGCGTGCTCTGGGTGCGCCCAGAGCGCACGTTTTGCACGTGCGGGCGCCCGAGCCGCCGCGTCGCACGGCCGCCTCCCCGCGCCCGCTCTGGCCTCCCCCCACTCGCAGCCAGCACGCCCCCCCTTTCCCTCGCCGCAGAGCCGCCCCTGGAGCCCCACAGTGTCGCCGTCAGATCGGCCACGGCGGCTAGCAGCCGGCCACAGCAGGCTCTGCCATGGACGGCACCGCCCAAGCCACCCGCGCGCGCCAGCTGCCCCCTTGAACAGCCCGAGCTCATCCACAAGCTCGTCGGCACGCGCTCGTCGCCGCCACGTCGCCCTGCAGCTACAGAACGGCGGTCGCCGGCGTTCTTATCCACGGCCGCCGCGGGAACCAGCCTCGACCCCTATAAATAGGAGCCCCGAGCCCGTCCCTGCACTCAGGCAACCTCCTTGCACCCCAGCAGTGCCCCCACGGACAGCAAGCGACGGTGGGAAGCTTTCTTCCCCGTCTCCGGCCAGTTCGGCCACCGCCATGCTCTGGTTCAATTCGTCGCAGTCTTAGCCTTCCCCAGCCATCTAGTACCACCATCCCAGTCCCCTCGACCTCACGGAGTCGCCCAGCCTCTAAGCTTCGATCGGGAGCCACCACAGCCCAAATCCCCAATCATGCCCGAAGCCTACGCCACCGCGAAGCTCGCCGCCGACGATCCCCTCCATCCCCAGGGCCCTTTCGACTACCGGAAGGATCGTCCTGGAGTGGCGGATCCTTCCCCACCCTCGGATGGCTCCTAGGAGCCGTCGTTCGCCGGCGTCGAACGCCGGAGTCCCCACCTCGGCTCGGCCAGAGGAGGAAGAAGGCGGGGGACTAGTCAAACTTGACCAGTGGGCCCCCTGGACCCACTGTCAGTGACCCAGCCCCGCCACCACGTGTTTAAGTGGTCGCGTAAACCCCTGAAGTACGTCTCCTCTGCTTCGAAAGCGTATTTTCCCCCGAAACGTTTTCTTATTCTGATTTTATTAAAAACAGAGCTTTGACTGGCTATATCTTTTAAAATAAAACTCCAAATGAGTTGATTCCTTTTTCTACATTTCTCAAATTCTGTCTAGTTTATTTTAGTATTTATTTGAAAATTTTCCAAACAACTTTTTTGTACTGTTTTAAAGCTATGTGTTAATTTAAATTTTCATAAAATAGGATTTTGAAGAGGGAGGCAACTTTCAAAAAATGCACTCCCTCTTGCATACTGTTGAAGGCAAGCATTCTGAACTCTGGCATAATATTTTTGTGTGTTGTTGATACGGTTACAACACCACCTTGACTTGGAGCATACGTTAATTTATGTGACGATAAAATCATACGCATGAATGCATAATGGAGATGCTTTGCTGTTAGAAATGGATATGTTGGTGATGGTAATCATCCTCGTAAGCTTCTCATGCATACCGGAAGGGAGCCGGGAAAGTCGCGGTCTTGGGTAGACACGATTTGGTCCCTAGTTCCTCGTCGAGACGAGTATGTCCGGTATGGCATGGTGAGGCTTGATGAGTGGTGACTTTATCTGTTAATGGAAATATATTTTTCATACGGAGAATACTTGGACCTCCTGAGTCGGCCGTAGATCGAATCTTGTGCCAGTAACCCCCATACTTGTTTCGTACTACCACTTGTCCCTGCCACAGGTAGGGTACGGTTCAGTAAGTTGTCAACCCCGTCCTAGCACACACCGTACAGAGAGGCCATGGTGGAAGATACCGGAGGCCTCCGGTAGGCATGCCACCTGGTCCGGGGGCATGGGTGTTTCCGGTTGGGACCGAGAGGGGGGCACCCCTTAGAGCGCGCGAGATAAAATTGATCCCATGCTACGTCGAGGTTGTAGCCTCCCCACTTAGAGTTTTGCTTGACAGGTGTCGTGGGTGATTCCAGACACCGGTAAGTTAAGCTGGTGTGTGCGGGTCAGGTGTGTTTTCAATTAAAAGACCGTAGGCGGAATTAGTCCCGATGGACTAAATAAATCCGTTACTCGTGGGTATAGAGTACACCCTCTGCAGAGGTTAAATCTATTCGGATAGCCATGTCCATGGGTAAGGACTACAGTCTGAGATGGGTCTAGTGACGGTTTTCGGAGGAGAAACGGCTAAACCAGAACATTGATTATGACCTATGACATATGAGGATTAGGTTTATTATTATTGAGGACTAACCATTTACATTATTTTAGTTATTGAGTATCCCTGGGATGGTTCTACCTCCTGGATACTCACTGCGATTATTCTCTTATAAGCCCTTTATGTGGTGTCGCTCAGACGCCCGACCGTGGCATGCTTGTTATTTTATTATTTATAAGCCCTTTATGTGGTGTCGCTCAGACGCCCGACTGTGGCATGCTTGTTATTTTATTATTTATAAGCCCTTTATGTGGTGTCGCTCAGATGCCCGACTGTGGCATGCTTGTTATTTATGTATTCTTTATAAGCCCTTTATGTGGTGTCGCTCAGACGCCCGACTGCGGCATGTTTGTCATTTATTTATTCTTTATAAGCCCTTTATGTGGTGTCGCTCAGACGCCCGACTGAGGTATGATTTATCTTTTTATCCTTTCGAGGCGTCGCTTCAGACACTCGATCGGTGCATTCTATTCCTACTCCCGTATTGCATATTCATATTTTACCTGCATGCGTGCATCATGGATTTCGTTTAATTCGTGACAGACGTTTTGATCATAAAATATTTTGGAGCATGATTATCCATTGTCATATTATACCCGTGTTCATAATGTTTGCGAGTACATTCAAGAGTACTCACTGGCTTGTCCCTGGCTATTGTCTTGGCCAGATTTCTCGCATGGAGATAAGCACTGCGATGACAGCCCCGGAACCTACGCAATGATGATAGCAGCCTCGCGAAGATAGGAGTTATCCTGGTCAGCTGTTCTTGTGGGAAATGGAGTCCCATAGACGCAGATGAACCACATACCGCTTCCGCCATCAACCACTAGAAACCAAGGGTTGTACTCATAGGCCAGAATGGTCTTGTACTACTTATTTTGTACTTTGCTATGAATTTCTGTATCAAGTTGGTGCCCCATCAGCTAACAGTAATCCTGGGGCTGGTGAGCACAAGGGCCATTTTCTGGAAAATTAATATCCCGAAAAACCGGTCCTGACAGTAACTTAGGTACTACTCCCTCCCTTCCAGTTTATAGGGCTCAAATATCAAATCTCATCAACCAAGGCATTTTGTGATTGGAGGAATGTATCTCATATTTTGCAAAACTACCCTAATCAAAATCATGCATTAATTTGGATTAATTACAGTGCATGCATGCTTGACCACTAGATGAGTAGGAACATTACATGCATTGGTGTGTTCCTTTTTAATTCTTGCATGCAAATATTTAATGCGCATTGGAAACTAAAAATGAGATGGAGATGAGCCCTATAAATTGGAAAAACAAAAAAGTTGAGATAAGCCTTATAAACCGGAAAGGAGGGAGTAGTAACATAGCGCACTTCAAGATATTTTTGCTTATGTGGCATGTAGTTAATGAGGAGAGAGGTGTTTAGAGTAACATAAAATGTGTTACTGTAACATAGCGCTTCCCGAAAAAGGATGAGTCTACAAGCTAATAAATGAACCCATCTATGACACTACTATTATGTTACTTTGCATTATGGAGGTAGTAACTTAGACTAGTGTCATATGCATGACACTAGTATAAGTTACTCCCCACTATGACCAGCCTAAGTGTTTTGGGATTATTTGGTTTATGTATGATCACTTACACACCTAGACGGAGGGAGTATTATACTTGAAGGCTACAAGGTTGGCTATAGATGATGTGGCAATGTCATGTAGCCATGAGCTGGCTATGCTATCACTACAAAAAAAATACACTTCCGTGATGATACGTGTTTGTCACAGTAGGTCACGTTTTCTGTCATGCATGTACATCCATGACAAATTTATGACAGAATCAAGATAGTCATACCTGTGCTGTCGTAGAAGTGTTCCATGACATTACCAAAATTATCATCACGGAAGTGTCCACTTCCATGATGATAAATCGCGCGTCACAGAAGTGCTTTCGTCAAGGGTGACCGACACGTGGCATCCACCGTAACGGAACGCCATTAAGCTATCGGGTCCGGTTTTGGATCCGATTACCCGTTAACAGCCCCGACCAATGGGGATTTTCCACGTGTAAAATCATCATTGGCTGGAGGAAACACGTGTCGGCTCACCGTTGGGACAGATGTCATCCACTCATTGGACCCAAAGCGCCTATGATACGTCGACACGTGGCACGGCCCAACAGAGGCCCATTCCTATGAAAAGGCCGACCTGTTTGACTTGGTCAAAAGGTGGCGGGCTGGCCCGCGGCAAGCCTGTTAACAACCTGTTCGCATATAGCCCATTTACAGCCCGCTAACCCAGGGCCCGTTTACGGCCTATCCGAATTAGGCCCAGTAGCGTCATCTGGGCCGTCCAATATAATTCCAGCCCGTTTTAACTTCCGGCCCATGTATGGCCCATTACGTATTTCGGCCCATATGAGTCCCTTTGTAACTCTTGGCCCATTAATGGCCCGTGGTGAAACCGGCCCGTAATGAACAGTGTATCGCTTTATACCCATTAGCGGCCCATTATTCCATTGGGTCGTTTCCAGCCCGTGTTACCTTTCGGCCTTCTGAGGGCCCATTTATTCTTGGGCTCATTTCCAGCATTCGGTTACTTACGGCCCGTTACTGACCTTTTCTGCTTGTGGGCCAAATTCAGCCCGTGGATAATGTCGGCCCGTTTGTGGACCGTTAATCTGTTGGGCCATTTTCATAGCATCATCAAATACGGCCTATTAACGACCAGTTATGGTCAGCCCATAAAACGTACGATTTCCACTCTAGCCCGTTTACGGCCCCTTATACGGCCCGTACAAGGCCCATAGATGAGACGGCCCGTAGAAGGCCCATGGATCCTACGGGGCGTAGAAGGCCCATTGACCCGACGGCCCATAGAAGGCCCATTGATCCGACGGCCCATAGAAGGCCCATGGATCCGCCGGCCCATAGAAGGCCCATGGATCCGACAGCCGATAGAAGGCCCACGGATCCGACAGCCCATAGAAGGCCCACAAATCCGACGGCCATAGAAGGCCATGGATTGTCCGTCGCGTAGATGGCCCATGGATCGTACGGCCTGTGGAGGGCCATGGTCACTACAACGTTTGGGCGAGTCGGCCCCCGTTTGAACGATATAGCATATTCAAAGAATTATCCTACTCTATACTATCACCTCTAAAAAACATACACTATACAATAAAGAGACTAAGGCATAGAAACGTAGAATAATCCTACACTATACAATAAAGAAATTACAGCCGATTATACCCACTGGGCATTATGGTTCGGCACCAGTGATAATAAAGCATACACAAACAACAAATTACATACTCTGGGCAAATACAACTCATACATCATGGACGCGCATCAACATAACTTACCATTTGAACTATAATCTCTTCAGAAAATAGGATTGGCCGGATTTAGATAGCACAAATTTCAGTCTGCAAAATCTCAAATTCCTTCGTTGTTACCTCAGTGTCTTGTTTCATTTTTTTGACTCCTGCATCTAATACCTGCATGTCCAGTCTCAACTTGTTGATTGTATGTTCAGAATCATGTACACGTTGTCTTGCCACCTCTAGTTGATGCTCGAGAACATCAGCACATTCCAATTCCAATCCATAATCATTCGGTAACGGCCATGCCGCACTGCTCGCAGATCTTTGTGTTGATGTCACTTCATCCTGAAATGTTTCTGTAACTACACATGACTAGGGCAAAAATATAGTTACAACAGTGAAGCGAGCAAGACAGACTATTTTGTACATGGCAAAACAAGACTAACAATAATGTTACACGTCATAAAGCATAAGCATGTGATATTTTAAAAATTGTAAAAGGTAGTTTGTGCAGCCTGCATATAGAAATCTCTCTTAGCTCACCAGAGGAGCATGATGTTGGGGCCCAATCCAAAGCACAGACAAGTTACAAATTTAGACAACACGTTGCGTAGAAGTAAGCAAGCAGTTGGCCATTCTGTAGCTTAATTAAAGTCTTAGGGAGCATAATGAACAACAGAGGATTTCATACAAACATACTACCACAAGCAAAACTATGCAATCATTAGCCTAGTATAAACTAGATTGTGAGCCTCATTCAATAATAGTTGGTTAATAGACTTCAAAGCTTCAGGCACACTTCGCCAGAGTAATTAAATGGTAAGGCCTTTAATTATGTCAACTAATAGTTATACAAGTACCCAACATCAGACATCATTCTTTGGGCATCTAATTAACTGAGGACAAATAAAGCAATTGAAAAGAGCAAATTAACTATGCCTGAAACAAACAAGGAATTGAACTGTTGAGTTGGATACAGTGACTTACCTTAACAGGTTGAAGAGGCTCAGTGCAGCTCCTACTTCTCTTGGAAGGCTCCTTCCTAACATCTTGTACTTGGAAATCCTCAATCTTATCTTCATTGCACCCCCTCTGCAAGATGACACAAACTAGTTACTCGTCTCCTTGGAAGATAAATATGCATACTTTCCAGTCTGTGAACACAAAAGGATGAGATTATAACAAAACAACACCACATAATGAAACATGCCACATCTCTTGCACTTGCACACAATGAAATGAGCACTTACTATGTCTACACTATGTAAAAACTAGGCATACCATCGAACAGGATCTCCAGGTACTCTTGGAGAGCCTACTTTAGTGTACAGCCAAACCTTTATCTCACCTATGAGTTAGAAAAGGCCCCACTACAGCAGCCCTTAGTGTTTAAATCATTGACAAGCTCTGTTAGGGTGTTAGGTCAAGAACAACAAGTAATCAAAGCAAATAGTCCTAGTATGGCAGGCTAATGCAAACAAGCAATTGAACATATGTGTGAGCAAATCTTACATATCAAGAAAAGAAGCAAAGAAGGAGGCTTAAAGACCATCACTTGACTGACCAGATTTAAGGGGCATTTAAATTCATCATGTGCAACGTATGAACTAACATAAACATTGCATATTCCAGATTCTACAATGGAATGCACATGCATTAGGTTATGCCATGTATGCTGATGCCTAAATGTACACTATAGCAGGCAGGAGTGATTCATCATTGCACGCACAATTGAATTGCAGGTTAAGGGCCAGTTCTATTCCGCCTTTTCAGGGCTTATTGTCAAAATAAGCCATAAAAGATGTAAAGAAGTCATTTTTGAGTTATGGGCTTGGGCTTAACTAATTTCGCTTTGGAGGGGGGGGGCTGTTTCGGGTAGAACCTCACTAGAAATTGAAGGGAAGGGGAATAGTGAAATGACTCTGTTGTCTGCTTATATTACACTCAAAATGCAACTGGTGACGCCCGCATCACACCTCACCCTCAAGTAAAAACAAACATGCAAGCGTTCATTGCCCTGCCCGCTTGCATCTCCTCTCCCCTTTCCCTCTACCTCGATCCCCTGCCTACAGCACTAGGGTTCCTCCAGCAAGCCGTCGCCACTGGTCCCATCTGGCCTGATCCTTGACGATGCTTTGTCCAGCTAGGCTACATGGCCAGCGGGTAGGGGCAAATCTCCCCGGCTGCTCCTCCCTCTGGTGCTGCCCCTCATTCTCATGGTCTCCAGCAGCTGCTCCACTGTGGTTCGTCCAACGCACTACTCCGGCAGGCGCTGCACAACTACGGCTGATGCCACACTGCGGCAGAAGGCACCTTATTTCCCCTCCCCACCTCCCAGGCCGTGGCCTTGAGGTGCTGTTCAAGGATGAGCTCATCCAACAAGGTGGAGGACTTCTTGAGGATGATTCGGGATTTTTATGAGGGGAAGCTTTCGTTGGAAAATATCAATTCCTCCCTCATTACGCTCATACCCAAGATCATTTCACCAGAAGGGCCCGATGATTTCCGGCCAATCTTCCTCACCAACACTTGTCTTAAATTCCTAACAAAATTTTTGGCCAACAGATTGCAGAGGGTGATCCTTAAGTGCATCCACAAAAATCAGTATGGGTTCCTTAAGGGTAGGTCGATTCAGGATTGTCTGGCCTGGAGTTTTGAGTATATTCATCAATGTAAACAATCCAAGCGTCCAATTATAATCCTTAAGTTGGACTTTGCTAAGGCCTTTGACACTGTTGAGCATGAGGTTATTCTTCAGATGTTGCAGCATAAAGGGTTTGATGCCAAATGGATTCTTTGGATTAAACAGCTGTTGTCTACAGGTTCTTCGTCTGTACTGTTAAATGGCATTCCTGGAAAGCAATTCTTGTGTAAGTGTGGCGTCAGGCAGGGTGATCCACTCTCACCTCTGCTGTTCGTCATCGCAGCAGATCTGTTGCAATCTGTGGTCAATCAAATGCTGGTGTCTGGCACACTCTCTTTGCCTCTTCAGACCCATGACAGGGATTTTCCCATCATTCAATATGCGGATGACACGATCCTATTTCTTGCAGCTAAGGATGATGAGCTTGTTGCCCTCAAGAATATGCTGCTTACATTTCCACAATCCACTGGTTTAAAGGTCAACTTTGCTAAATCCTCAATGATCCCACTGAATATGCCTAATGAGGATGCTGACAGACTTGCTGCTATTCTTGGTTGTAAAATTGGCCAGCTTCCATTTACTTATCTTGGATTGCCTTTGGGAACTACAAGGCCAAGGATCATTGACCTCATGCCCTTAGTTGACAGTCTTGAAAGGAGGTTAACTGCAAGCTCTTCTATGCTGAATCAAGGCTCTCGTTTGCAGCTTCTCACCTCTGTCCTGACCTCTCTGCCAATATACTTTCTGTGTAGCCTCAATATCCCAGCCGGGATCATTAAGAAACTAGACAGAATCTTCAGGCAATGCCTTTGGAGGGGTAATAGTGATGTTCCATAACAGTCTCTGGCTGAGCTAGTTTGCAGGCCAAGAGATAAGGGTGGTTTGGGTATTATTAATCTGAACATCCAGAACAAAGGACTGCTTCTCAAGCATCTTCACAAATTCTATAACAAGGCTGATGTTCCTTGGGTGACCCTAATATGGAATAGTTACTAAGATCATGGGGTTCCACAGGCAACAGCTAATGATGGATCTTTCTGGTGGAGAGATGTTCTGAAGCTGCATGAGGCTTACACTGCTATTGCCTCAGTACATATCAACATGGGTGATTCTGCTCTGTTCTGGACTAATTCTTGGCACATTGGGGGCTCTGCTAGACCCCTATGTTGGAGATTACCAAGGTTGTTTTCTTTTGTCAATAATGACATGATCTCTGTGCGGGAATTTCTTCAATCCCAGGATCTTTTCTCTATGTTTTATTTGCCCCTTTCTCATGAGGCTGCTGCTGAGTTGCACATACTGGAAAGTTGGATCATGCAGTTAGACAGAGACCCCACCTTACCTGATGTTTGGATATGGCCTGGTCAATCAGGAGGGTACACTGCGAAAAGTTTTTACATGATCATGCACTCACACTTACCTACAATACAACCTTGCAAATGGCTTTGGCAGAGTAAGTGCACCATGAAGATCAAGGTGTTCGGCTGGCTTTTATTCTTTGACAGACTTAACACCAAGGATATGCTGGTTAGGAGACACTGGCGCTCAAACCAGGATGACAATCTTTGCCTCACCTGCAGTGAGCTGGCGTATGAGGATAGAATACATCTATTTTTTAACTGCACCTTCAGCTGTAGAGTCTGGAACTATTTGGGTATTGATTGGTCTGGAGGCTCAGATATTCTGCAATGTATCCTGCACGCCAGGTCCAGCTTCACACACCCTTTCTTCGTTGAAGTTATGCTAACAGCAGCATGGTATATTTGGATTTTGCGAAATGGCAGAATTTTCAGAGCTGAGAGAGCTACTTTCAGTGCTTGGAAGTGTAAATTCATCCATGATATTTCTCTGCTTGCTCACAGGGTGAAGGACTGTAACAAGCCAAAGCTTTTGGCTTGGATTGCTTCTTTGTTGTAAAGCAAGTACAATTAGTTAGCAAATAGGTAGACTCTTTTCCCTTTTGTTTTCCTTCCTTGTATAGTTTGTATTTTACTTGTACAGTGGTGCTTTATCTAATAAAGGGCTGTGGGGCTTTGCCTCACAGTAAATATTCAAAAAAAAAACAAGGTGAGGATCTCCTCTGATTTTTGCCAAATTTTCATTCTGATCCACTATACTATGAATTGCTATGAGCTGCTTCTGTTGCTGCTATATGATGCATTGCTATGAGCTGCTCCTGCTGCTGCAATATGATGAATTGCTATGAGCTGCTGCTGCTATATGATGAATTGCTATGAGCTGCTGCTGCTGCCATATGATGAATTGCTATGAGCTGCTACTGCTGCTATATGATGAGTTGCTATAAGCTGCTCCTGCTGCTGCTGTATGATGAATTGCTATGAGCTGCTCCTGCTGATGCTATATGATGAATTGCTATTAGCTGCTCCTGCTGCTGCTATATGATGAATTGCTATGAGCTGCTCCTGCTGCTGCTATATGATGAATTGCTATGAGCTGCTGCTGGTATATGATGAATTGCACACTGCTGCTGCTGTATGATGAGTTGCAATGAGCTGCTGCTGCTATATGACGCTTTCAGGTGGTGCTGCTATATGATAATAACCATCCATTTGGACCATCGAATTTCAATAAATAATTGTTCTTCATTCAAATGTGGGTCATGCGTTTTTCGTTTAAATTAGGCAATGGGATCTCTATGGAAAACATTGACCAAAGTAGATTGTGCCAAGTAGATGGTATCTTTGTATTTGCATTTTGAGCAAATAGTGATGGTCTGTTTTCCTATCATATTAATTACTGCACTGGGTTCAATTTGTGAAGTTTGCAAGTCAAATTAATTTTCATATGGGCAGCAAAATGAAAAAATATAATGCAATCTAGACTTTTCACTGATCATACCAAAGATAAGCTGAAAACTCAATGAAAATAACTGGTTGGCTTATTACATGGAGGTTATATTCACAGGTGCTTATTTTCTTAGGATAACTTGTAATAACTATCCCTAAGAAACTTGGCCAATAGAACTGACATACAAATAACATGCCACGATGATTGCAATGGAGGAGTGACGTACCATAGCACACTGTATAGGCTCACCGCTGGCTCTCCTTTTTTGCGATGTTCCATGAAATTGCGACATACATCTTGTACTTTTTCATTGTGTAACCCTATCTGCAAGTTGACGCAGCTAATTTCAGACATCTCTACATGATAATACATTGCATATCCCTTGCGCATATTTAAACCACCAATTAATGATTGTGTGCGTAGCATAAACTAGCCATGACTTTGTGTGCTGGACTAGCAGGCACTCTAAGGGAGCCTAATGTAGTGTACTGGAATTCCTACATGCCACCTACGATTTTGTGTAATGTACTGCCTCTGTTCCTAAATATATGTCTATGTAGAGATTCCAGTATGGACCACATATAGATGTATATAGATGCATTTTCGAGCGTAGATTCACTCATTTTGCTCCGTATGTAGACTATAGTGGAATATCTAGAAAGACTTATATTTAGGAACGGAGGTACGAGGTAGTATCATGTATGACATCTAAATATCTAATTTAGCAGCCAGTAGTAGAAATCATTGTCTGCACAAAGGGATTACTGGTCGAAAATCCTAGCAAAGCACGCTGGCAGGCATAGAACAATACAAGAGAGAGACACGCTTACAAGATCATAGCAATGCCTCGGGTCCAGGATCTTGGTTGGTCAAGCTGTTAGATCCAGAAGAAACATCGTCCTTGTAGTTTTTGCCAGCTGCATAACAGGTAACAGCGACCTGTTAGTATATTTGAAGTACATCGGGCAGGTGATGCTGGACGGGTTTAAAGGTGACAAGTACCTAGGCCATGGCGGGTGCTTGGCATCTTGCTAGACGGTGGGAATCAGGTTAGAAACGTTAAGGGTGATGACGCTGCGCTGGCTGTCGGGGTCCGGTAAGGAGATCTAGAACCGTCGAGTAGGGTGTTTGTGGAGCGCCTCCGGTAGGGTGGACTACAGTGTGGGCGAAGCGGATCTGTGGCCGTGGACGAGGGCGTAGGTGAAGCTGCTCCGGTGGTTGCGTTAAGGATGGTGTCGACGATGCGGATCTACGGCCATGGACGGGGCGTCAGAAGCTGCTCCGGTAGGTTGGATGAGGGTGCGAGGAAGCGGATCTGAGGCCGTGGACTTGTGAGTTGGCAAAGCGGCCCCGATAGGGTTGAAAATGGTATAGGCGAAGCTACTCCAGTGGGGTTGACGATGGTGTCGGCGAAGCGGCTCTGGTAGGTTTGAGTAAGGTGTCAGCGAAGAGGATCAGAGGCCGTCGACCGGGGCGTCGGTGGGGCGGCTCGGGGGAGGGGGGTGTGGACGAAGCGTCTCCCTTGGGGAGTACGAATGAGCCGCTGCAGATGCGCTGCGGTTGATGAGAGTACCGGTGAAGCAGATCCGGCGCCGTGGACAAGGCCGACACTGAATGGGCTGTGGTACAGTGGTGGATGAGCAGTCTACTTGTTTCAAGGGGAGGTGGGAGGGGTAGATGCGGCCGCAGAAGCAGATCCGGCGAGGTGGACGCCGCTGGCAGTGAATGAGCTCTGGTACGCGGGTGGATGAGCAGTCTAGGGTTTCGAGAGGGGAGGGGAGAAAGGCCGATGAAGTACGGATAGCGTGATGTGAGATGCTCTGGTGCTGTGGAGTTAGTCATTTTTGCGGGAGGGGGAGAGGAAATCGGGCTGCCGTGTAGTGGGGGGGAACCGAAATTTACCAAAGTAGCCCCGACCTATTATGTAGATGAGAGCGGTATTGTAACTGTTGGTCTCCGTCCACCAAGGACAAAAGGGGGATTTCGCATGCTAAAGACTAAGGTGGCGGAAATTTTAGAAGGAGGCGGGAGATTTTGCCGCCCGCGGGATCGTTCGTATCCAGTTTCAACTAATTTTGGACCGTGCTAGCGGGAAGGTCATGTGAGACTGTGTACACGGGGCACGCGTCAGCAGTTAATAACTGGTGTGAAGTCCACCCTAGAAAAAAAGACAATAACTCGGGATGATGCGCCGATTAACTTGGACGTTCACACGGGCGCGGCCAATCATACGGGTGTAGTGGCGCGTTGAAACGTCTCCATCGTATCTACTTTTCCAAACACTTTTGCCCTTGTTTTGGACTCTAACTTGCATGATTTGAATGGAACTAACCCGGACTGACGCTGTTTTCAGCAGAATTGCCATGGTGTTATTTATGTGCAGAAACAAAAGTTCTTGGAATGACCTGAAACTCCACGGAGATTATTTTTGGAAATAATAAAAAATACTGGCGAAAGAATCAAGGCCAGGGGGCCCACACCCTTGCCACGAAGGTGGGGGGGCGCCCCCCTGCCTCGTGGGCCCCCTGGAGCTCCACCGACCTCAACTCCAACTCCATATATTCGTGTTCGGGGAGAAAAAACAGGGAGAAAGATTCATCGCGTTTTACGATACGGAGCCGCCGCCAAGCCCTAAACTCTCTTGGGAGGGCTGATCTGGAGTCCGTTCGGGGCTCCGGAGAGGGGAATCCGTCGCCATAGTCATCATCAACCATCCTCCATCACCAATTTCATGATGCTCACCGCCGTGCGTGAGTAATTCCATCGTAAGCTTGCTGGACGGTGATGGGTTGGATGAGATTTATCATGTAATCGAGTTAGTTTTGTTAGGGTTTGATCCCTAGTATCCACTATGTTCTGAGATTGATGTTGCTATGACTTTGCTATGCTTAATGCTTGTCACTAGGGCCCGAGTGCCATGATTTCAGATCTGAACCTATTATGTTTTCATGAATATATGTGTGTCCTTGATCCTATCTTGCAAGTCTATAGTCACCTACTATGTGTTATGATCCGGCAACCCCGAAGTGACAATAATCGGGACCACTCCCGGTGATGACCATAGTTTGAGGAGTTCATGTATTCACTATGTATTAATGCTTTGGTCCGGTACTATATTAAAAGGAGGCCTTAATATCCCTTAGTTTCCGCTAGGACCCCGCTGCCACGGGAGGGTAGGACAAAAGATGTCATGCAAGTTCTTTTCCATAAGCACGTATGACTATATTCGGAATACATGCCTACATTACATTGATGAATTCGAGCTAGTTCTGTGTCACCTATGTTATGACTGTTACATGATGAACTGCATCCGGCATAATTCTCCATCACCGATCCAATGCCTACGAGCTTTTCACATATTGTTCTTCGCTTATTTACTTTTCCGTTGCTACTGTTACAATCACTACAAAACCCAAAAATATTACTTTGCTACCGTTACCGTTACTTCCATATTACCTTGCTACTAAATAATTTACTGCAGATATTAAGTTATCCAGGTGTAGTTGAATTGACAACTCAGCTGCAAATACTTGAGAATATTCTTTGACTCCCCTTGTGTCGAATCAATAAATTTGGGTTGAATACTCTACCCTCGAAAACTGTTGCGATCCCCTATACTTGTGGGTTATCAAGACTATTTTCTGGCGCCGTTGCCGGGGAGCATAGCTCTATTCTTTGAGTCACTTGGGATTTATATCTGCTGGTCACTATGAGGAACTTGAAAGACGAGAAAACAAAAATTTATCCCTCAATTACGAGGGGAGGTAAGGAACTGCCATCTAGCTCTGCACTTGATTCACCTTCTGTTTTGAGTAAGCTTGCGACACCTAAACCTGCTTTTGCTATTAGTTTTGATATGTCGCATGTTATTGATGATGCCACTTCTACTATGCATGATACTTATGATGAAACTACTTCTATGCTTGATACTACTGTGCCACTTGGTGAATTTCTTGATGAACACCTTGCTAGGGCTAGAGAGAATGAAATTATTGAAACTGATAATATTGATGCAAGTGATGACGAAGACTCTCCCAATAAATATGAATTACCTGTTGTGCCTGAGGGCTATGTTATGGATGTAGAAACTGCTAGAGACTTTCTTGCTTGCAATGATAGAAGTGATCTTAAGAACTTATTAGCCAGGCTTAAACAAAAACCTCTGAATGCTAGAATGAAATATGATCCTGCTTATGCTACTTCACCTATCTTTGTTACTGATAAGGATTATGAATTCTCCATTGATTCTGTTATAATTACTTTGGTTGAATCTGATCCTTTTTATGGCTATGAATCTGAAACTGTTGTGGCACATCTTACTAAATTAAATGATATGGCCACCCTGTTCACTAATGATGAGAGAACCCGCTACTTTTATATCCTTCAAATATTTCCGTTCTCATTAAAGGGTGATGCTAAGATATGGTTTAAATTTCTTGATCCTGGTTGTGTGCGTAGTCCCCGGGATATAATTTATTACTTCTCAGCTAAATATTTCCCTGCTCATATGAAACAAGCTATTTTAAGGGAAATATATAATTTTGTGCAAATTGAAGAAGAGAGTCTCCCACAAGCTTGGGGGAGGCTTCTCCAATTACTTAATGCTTTGCATGATCATCCTCTTGAGAAAAATTAAATACTTGATATCTTTTATAACAGACTAGCCGATGCTTCCAGAGACCACCTGGATAGTTGTGCTGGTTCTGTTTTCAGGGAAAGAACACCAGATGAAGCTAAAATTCTGTTGAATAATATGTTGACTAACGAAAATAATTGGACACTTCCTGAGACAATTCCTGAACTAACTCCTAAGCCAACTCTGAAGAAAAGAGGTGTTCTATTTCTCAGTCCTGAAGATATGCAAGAGGCAAAGAAATCTATGAAAGAAAAAGGTATTAAAGCTGAAGATGTTAAGAAGTTACCTCCTATTGAAGAAATACATGGTCTTAATTTACCGACTGTTGAAGAAATATATGATCTTAATTCATCACCTATTGAAGAAACTCATGGTCTTGATAACCCGACACAGGTAGTGAAGGTAAATTCTCTCTATAGATTTGATGAAGGTGATATTCCTCACTATAAGTCTGCTAGACAATGCTTAGATGAGTTTGACAATTTTATTGTTAAACAAGAAAATTTTAATGCTTATTTTGGTAGACAATTAAAACAAAATGCTTATATGATTGAACACTTGGGTGATTATATGTCTAGAGTTAACTTAAACTCATTAGTAAACATGCTTCTATGGTTACCACTCAAGAAGAACAAGTACTTAAGGCTCAGAATGATTTGCTCAATGAATTGAATAGTAAGAATAATGATTTTGCTGTTAGAGTGGCTACTAGAACTGGTAAAATGACTCAGAAACCTTTGTATCCTGAAGGCCATCCTAAGAGAATTGAGCAAGATTCTCAGAGAAATAATATAGATGCACCTAGTCCCTCTAAAAAGAAGAAAAAGAAAAATGATAGGACTTTGCATGCTTCTAGTGAACCTGTTGCTGAACCACCTGAGAATCCAAATGATATTTCTATTTATGATGCTAAAACACAATCTGGTAATGAACATGAAGCTAGTGATAATGTTAATGATGATGTTCATGTCGATGCTCAACCTAGCAATGATAATGATGTAGAAATTGAACCTGCTGTTGATCTTGATAACCCACAATCAAAGAATCAACGTTATGATAAGAGAGACTTTGTCGGTAGGAAGCACGGTAAGGAAAGAGAACCTTGGGTTCAGAAACCCATGCCTTTTCCTCCCAAATCATCCAAGAAAAAGGATGATGAGGATTTTGAGCGCTTTGCTGAAATGATTAGACCTATCTTTTTGCGTATGCGATTAACTAATATGCTCAAAATGAATCCTTATGCTAAGTATATGAAAGAAATTGTTACTAATAAAAGAAAGATACCGGAAGCCAAAATTTCCACCATGCTTGCTAATTACACTTTCAAGGGTGGAATACCTAAGAAGCTAGGAGATCCAGGAGTACCCACTATACCATGCTCCATTAAAAGAAACTATGTTAAAACTGCTTTATGTGATCTTGGAGCCGGTGTTAGTGTTATGCCTCTCTCTTTATATCGTAGACTTGATTTGAATAAGTTGACACCTACTGAAATATCTTTGCAAATGGCTGATAAATCAACTGCTATACCTGTCGGTATTTGTGAGGATGTGCCTGTTGAGGTTGCAAACGTTACTATTTTAACGGACTTTGTTATTCTTGATATTCCCGAGGACGATAGTATGTCTATTATTCTTGGAAGACCTTTTCGAATACTGCAGGGGCTGTTATTGATTGCAACAAAGGCAATGTCACTTTTCATGTTAATGGTAATGAGCATACGGTACACTTTTCGAGGAAACAACCTCAAGTCCACAGTATCAATTCTATTGGAAAAATCCCATCGATTATTTTTGGAGGTTTTGAATTTCCTCTTCCTACCGTCAAGAAGAAATATGACATTCTTATTATTGGGGATGTGCATATCCCCATTGAGGTAACATAGTGTTATTCGAAATTTATCCAGTTCCATGTTATTCGGAATGAGTTTGTTAGCAAGACTTGATCAACCTTGTTAGTGGATTCCTTTTGATGAGCATGAGATGGATGAAGTTAGAAGGCACAACCTTCTGTACCCTCTTTTTACTTTCTGTTATTTAGTTGAAATAAAGTAAAAATAGTATTTTCTGTCAGTTTTCTGAATTATCCGTGCAATATAAAAATACCCCAAAAATAAAAGTTCTCCAAATGCCCTGCCAATTTAATATGATTTTTTCTGGAATATTTGAGAATATCTGGCACTGAGAACACAGCAGGGGGGAGCTGGCACCTGGCCACGAGGGTCCAGGGCGCGCCCAACCCCCTGGGCGCGCCCACCTGCCTCGTGGACCAACGGTGGCTTCCCTCCACTTATTCCTGCACCCACACACTTCTTCTTCCTCCCAAAAAAATCACCAACCAGCTCAAGCACGAGTCTAGCTCATTTTGTTGCGATTTTCGATCTCCTAGCTCAAAGCACCTCTCCCAAAACTGCTTTGGGGGATTGTTCCTTGGTATGTGACTCCTCCAATGGTCCAATTAGTTTTTGTTCTAGTGCTTTATTCATTGCAAATTTGTGTTGCCTAGGTGACCATGTTCTTCAGCTTGCATGTCAAATTTATATGGTTCCAAGTAGTTCTAATGCATGATATAGGCTCTAGGCACTTGTAGGAGTAGTTGCTATTAATTTTGTTGAGCTTGGTTCACTTTTATTTGAAGTTACTAAAAATTTCAGAAATTTTCAGAAAACGATGAAGAGATTTTTGAGGGGCTCATCGAGCCGAAGCTCGAAGGAAAAGCAAAGTGAAGAAGCAGAGAGGCCCAAATATAATCTGCCTCGCACCGCGGAGGTTCGGCCGTGTGAATGGCCTTCCGATGATTTCTTGAGAGTAGCCGGGATTTATGATGATTTTTATGAGTTGGCTGAGAATGCAGGCCTCACCGACTTCCTCCGCGACCAACGCGAACAGTAGCTCTTACTCACCAATACTTTTGTGCAAAATTTCTACTATTATCCTAAGGAATAACCTCCTTCAGTAGAGTTTCATTTATATGATGTGGTTAAGAAGATGTCACTATATGAATTTTGCAGGATTTGCAAAATACCTTTCGAGGGTAGCTTAGAGGAACCACATCGTAGAGACGAGGACGGGTTTATTGATACTATTACTGTAGGGGAAACTAGGAAGGTTTCCGATGCAAGAATCACTAGCATACATTTTCCTGTTTTACGCTACTTTGCAATATTTGCTAGTCATTGCTTAATTGGTCGCGGAAACTGTGGAAACCTTAGTGTCCCTGATATTATTATTTTGTTCCATGCTTTATTCCGTGATGACTCTGTTAGTATGGGCGCTATTATTGCCAAACGGTTAAGTCTGAACCGTACCAATGGCCCCATCTTTGGAGGTGTCTATGCTTCACACCTTGCAGCATACTATAACATACCTATTAGGCACTATGAAAAAGAAGAAAAATTGCTGCCTACTGTTTATTTAGATTATAAGAGTATGGTAGCGCATGATTTTATTGTTAAGAATAGGGAAAGGGCGCTTAAATACAAATTGTTCTTTGATAAACATCACCCTGAGACTATTACTTTGCATGCTCCTTCCTTGTTTGATTTATCTGCAGCCCAGTATCTCGTTTCGCTGGCGGCCATTCACGCCTACCGGAACCCTACGTCAGCCACAGAGCCAGAGCCGGAACCACAATTTGATCCTCCACGACAGTCTACTTACCAGTGGGACCCGGAGGCAATTGCCAACCAGTGGCAATTTGAGGCTTCTTCTCAGTACGACCCCAACTACAACTATGGATATCCGCCAGGCCAGCCATGGCAATAGACCAACTTAGGCCAAAAGCCTAAGCTTGGGGAGTACGTATTTCTCACCAACATTACATTTATGTCCACACACTCATGCTAGTTGTCGGTGCTCATACTTTTTCACTGTAATATCCATGCTAGTTTATTATCCTTTTTATGCTTTCTTCTTGTGTGTTTGCAAAACCTTAAGAAAACCAAAAAAATAGTAGTAGTTTTTAGCTAGTTTACTTTCTTGCTGTAGTAGTAATAATTAAAAGAAAACCCAAAAATATTTCCTGTTCTTCTTTTGCTTGTTGGGAGCTTTCCCGTGTAAATAGTTTTATTTATTTTCTTTTCTTTGGGGGTCGATAGGAGAAGACCACGATGAAATTGTTAAAATGGCTCTTATATGCATTATTGTTGATTTAACCAAGAGCCCATATTACCTTGTCTTCTCCTGTTTATTGAATGCTTGCAGATTCCAGCTTAGTCCAATGCACGTGCACTATTATTATTATTCACATCGTTTGGTCGTGCAAGTGAAAGGCAATTATGATGATATATGATGGACTGATTGAGATGAGAGAAGCTGGTATGAACTCGACCTCTCTTGTTTTTGTAAATATGATTAGTTCATCGTTCCTGATTCAGCCTATTATGAATGAACATGCTTGCAATGACAATTAGAGATTATAGTTACTTATGTCATGCTTAATTAGCTAGGGGTTTATAATGGTTTACCTTGCGTGCCAACATGCTATTAAAATGGTTGTGATGTGGTATGATGGGGTGGTATCCTCCTCTGAATGATTCAAGTGGCTTGACTTAGCACTTGTTCACACATGTAGTTGAAACAAATCAACATAGCCTTCATGATATTTATGTTCATGGTGGATTATATCCTACTCATGCTTGCACCCAAGATTCGTCGCGTTTTACAGTGCGGAGCCGCCGCCAAGCCCTAAACTCTCTCACGAGGTCTGATCTGGAGTCCGTTCGGGGCTCCGGAGAGGGAAATCCGTCGCCATCGTCATCATCAACCATCCTCCATCACCAATTTCATGATGCTCACCGCCGTGCGTGAGTAATTCCATCGTAGGCTTGCTGGACGGTGATGGGTTGGATGAGACTTATCATGTAATCGAGTTAGTTTTGTTAGGGTTTGATCCCTAGTATCCACTATGTTCTGAGATTGATGTTGCTATGCTTAATGCTTGTCACTAGGGCCCGAGTGCCATGATTTCAGATCTGAACCAATTATGTTTTCATGAATATATGTGAGTTCTTGATCCTATCTTGCAAGTCAATAGTCACCTACTATGTGTTATGATCCGGCAACCCCGAAGTGACAATAATCGGGACCACTCCCGGTGATGACCATAATCTGAGGAGTTCATGTATTCACTATGCGTTAATGCTTTGGTCTGTTACTCTATTAAAAGGAGGCCTTAATATCCCTTAGTTTCCGCTAGGACCCCGCTGCCACGGGAGGGTAGGACAAAAGATGTCATGCAAGTTCTTTTCCATAAGCACGTATGACTATATTCGGAATACATGCCTACATTACATTGATGATTTGGAGCTAGTTCTGTGTCACCCAATGTTATGATTGTTACATGATGAACCGCATCCGGCATAATTCTCCATCACCGATCCAATGCCTACGAGCTTTTCACATATTGTTCTTCGCTTATTTACTTTTCCGTTGCTACTGTTACAATCACTACAAAACCCAAAAATATTACTTTGCTATCGTTACCGTTACTTCCATATTACTTTGCTACTAAATACTTTGCTGCAGATATTAAGTTATCCAGGTGTGGTTGAATTGACAACTCAGCAGCAAATACTTGAGAATATTCCTTGGCTCCCCTTGTGTCGAATCAATAAATTTGGGTTGAATACTCTATCCTTGAAAACTGTTGCGATCCCCTATACTTGTGGGTTATCACGCGTTCACAAAAAAGGGATCACACGCTCAGCCTATGTATTTCTCGTGTAAATAGATAATTTAGTGCAATTGTTTATTTACTTTAAACATAATGCATTGATGTGTTAGTGTAGAGGCGCACAAAAAGAAATGGATATTGTTGTACGCTACTTAAAAGTGTTACCTCATATGATTACATAGCCTCCATTTCATAAATTGCGTACCCGTTGAATTCATATATGAATATTACATATATTACTTCATAATAGAACCTTATATCATCCAAGACTAATGATTTTGAATGCAAGAGTAACAATGGTGCATGTACATGATAGCTACATTGGTTGTTTGAAGAAACATCACTGTAACTTTGGCATGCACAACTGAAAAGGTTTATTTAAATAGAAAAAATGTGATATGTGAGTGTCCAATCTTTATAGCGTTGAATCGATATTGTACCTTTGGCCACGATACGAAGTAGATATTGATTTATGTTCAAGCGATGCACGTCCACGATCGCTAGATAGTGATACGTGAATGAATTGTGCAATCTCTCTCACACGCATGCATATCTCATTTCCCTATGGGCATCGGAATCACACACGCGCACTTCGTGTATTTCTCTCCCTCCGTCAAGGTTAGAATTCGTCTTTCTACCCCGTCCTACAAGTCTCTCACACAGAAACACACACGCTCTCTCTGTCGAACACGCCCACCCCTTTAATTCCGCCCACCCACATCCACTAATGTCTCGAAGTATAATAATGTCTCTCACATATCGTCGGGGGTTGGGTGCGACATATGCCAACGGATGGCTTATCATGGTGGGAGCGAGTAGAATGTCGCCGGTGCCTGGAAGCGGGATGAGGCGTAGACACGAACACCGGTGCACTTTACCCAGGTTCGGGGCTCTCCTAGGAGATAACACCCCTAGTCCTGCTCCGCGGGGTCTCTGCATGATCACTAAGGCACTAGTGAGTATAAATGGTGCTCCTCGAGCTGTATGCTAGAGGTAGAAGATGGCAGGCACGCTCTCTCCTTCCTCTAGGTATGAGTCTAGTTCTAACAGGTTTGGAACCCTTTGCATGGGTGCCCTGGGGGTTTATATAGGCCTACCCCCCAGGGGTACAATGGTAATCTGGCCGGGTGTAGGACCCGGCTGTCAGTGTCTCTAGTCGCCGGCTTCTCCGCCTGCTGCTGGGGCCCGCCGCCTGGTGGGCCCTGCCAACTAGTCTGGTACAGAGCCGACGGGCCGCTCGCGGGTCTTGCCGGCTGCTGATTACTGTAGTCGTGATGCTAATGACGCATGCTTGGTCAGGGGAGCGTGGCTACAGTCCCGCCGCCTGGTGGGAGATCACTGTAGCCACACCGTGTCTCATCTGGTTAATGGTGCACGGGCCCCAAGGAAGGAATGGGCCGCCTGCTGGAAGCCGGCCTCCCTCAGGTCCGACTGGTCAGGCTTCCGCTGTCTTCCGGGCTCTCGCTGCTTGGTAGGGCCTGCCGCCTGCAGGCCGTACCGACATGTCGTCGTGGGAACAGGGCTCCGCCCGCCAGCAGTGACGTCAGGGGTGGAGTGGCAACAGTGCCGCGCCGGGCGGAGATCTCCGCCTGTACGGAGCACTGTGGCCACGGCCGGCCCTGGATACGGGGGTGATGGGCTACACTGTAGCCTCACCCTGTCTTGTCTTCTTAATGGGGCGCAGACTCTAAGGGCACCGTGGGCCACCTGCTAGGAGCCGGCCTCCCTGGAGGACGCCTGCAAGGAGTCGGCCCGTCTTGGTGCCGCCTTCTGGCAGCCGGCCGCTTGGGCCAGCCGGCCATCAGAAGGCGGCGCTTCATCTTGATGTCCTGAGGAGCGCAGCCGGCCCCGATGTCTTGAAAGGTTCAGGGACTCGGGTTAGGCTACCCGTGGCCCATTACTCCGACACATATGCCTAAGGTTAACTCGAGTTCCGGAACCATATGAATACATACAATGGGATTCCAACAGAGCACCTTTTGTTTTGAGATTTCGCTCTCTCCCTCTCCCTCTCTCTCTCTCTCACACACACACGCGCGCGCGCACACACACACACATTGTTTCTCGCTTCATTTTTTTCGGCACTTGCATGCACACAGTTTTGTTTATCTTCATGATGCTTTAAGTATGATTCGCACAAATGCTATCTACCTATCCCTTAATATAGCTAGATATGTGTCACACAAACTCCTTCTCCCTACTAGCAAGATGCCCATGCGTTGCACCGAACATCAAGATGCATTTGTATGAGTAGTTTATCTTGTGGGAGAAAAGAATGAACGAGGGAATGCCTTATTTGCAAATGCGGAGAGGGGTCTGGGTATCTTTTTGCAAAATTGCCACAGTTTCCTTCCTATCCATCGGGTATAAATCGGATGGCCTATATTGCAGGATGGCAGGAACACCATCATCACCAACTCTGTTTTTTATAAGAGTAGGGATATGTAAGTGTCACTGCCCCCCCCCCCCGACACACACACCAACACCCACCCAACCACACACACACACTTCCCAACACCGAAGGAGTAGGGTGACACCTCGATCTTGATACTAATCTATCGAATGGCTTCTCTCTCAAACACACACACACACTACCCGACACCAAAGGAGTAGGGTGGCTCCTCGATCTTGATAGTAATCTATCTACTCCTCTTTCAAACACACACACACACATACACACACACTCGCTAGGTGTGCCTCTGTGCCTACCGCGCACATTCTCGATACGTCTTTCTCTCCCTCCCCCTCTCCCCACCCCTACAATGACGGCAGAAGGGTGACAACTCGATCTGATCGTAATCTTTCAATTGGTTTCTCTCTTGAACATTGTGTCTCTGTGCCTCGCTCAGTAGCCCCCTCGATATGTAGACTTCTCGCGCGCGCACAGCTGTAGTGACGATGACGCTGAACCCAGTGTGCCTCGTTTTTACCGGCCTCATGTGATAGTTTTCACCCTGTTTTCTGTTAATTAACAAGGCAACCTTTTCTTTGTTACTACTAGTGAATCTGAAATAATTCGGGGCAGACATAAAATATATCACTTCAACCCAATTATTGTAGTAACTATTTTAAAAGAAACTAGCTAGATGCCCGTGCGTTGCACGGAACATCAAGATGCATTTGTATGAGTAGTTTATCTGGTGAGAGAAAAGGATGAACGAGGGAAGACTGTATTTGTGAACGTGGAGAGGGGTGTGGGTATATTTTTGCAAAATTGCCAGTGTTTTCTTCCTATCCGTTAGATATAAATCCGACAGCCTATATTGCAGGATGGCACGCACACCATCATCACCAACTCTGTTTTCTACTCCCTCCGTTCCTAAATATTTGTCTTTTTAGAGATTTCAACAAGTGACTACATATGGAGCAAACTGAGTGAATCTACACTCTAAAATATGTCTACATACACATCCGTATGTGGTAGTCCATTTGAAATCTAAAAAAGACAAATATTTAGGAACGGATGGAGTATAAGAGTAGACATGGAGATATATCTCCAGCATGGTCTACAACAAAAATGTGCTGGACTGGTTAGCGCCGGATGCTCGCAACACGATGACATGAGTTTGAATTCTATCTTTAAGTTTAGATTTTTATATTATATATTACTTATTTAATATATACTTCTTTCGCTACTGTACTGACAGTGGAACCCACAGAGTACTTAGAATACAAGATTAAGGATGGACTTGTTTCTTTTTAACTTTTTGTATGAAGCTGTAGCCACCCTGCAAGTCACGTGTACATGCAATTAACTTTTTATAGAGGGACAATCATACACGCAATTAACTCAAATGGATTGGATGTCACTCTATTATTTCCAGCATAAGAGCATCTCCAACGGCAGCCGGCAAATTTCCTCCCGCTTCCTTCCGTGGAGGACGACATCAAACGCCAGCGGCATACATTTTCACAACTCTAACCAACCAGATGAAATTCGTGCAAACACGGACTGATTTCATATAAGCATGAAGGATTTCGTATAAAAAAGCCGGATCTTCATATAAACATGATGGATTTCATTACATTTACATGAACTAAGCGGTGCCAATCCGGCTCTCTTGGTATAATTAATACTCCCTCCGTAAGGAAATACTTTTCCTAGAAATGGATGTATCTAGACTTATTTTAGTTATAGATACATACAATTTATCCATTCTTAGAACAAAAATTTCCCGCCAGCTGGAGAGGGAGTACATAATTTAAATGGCCGCCCGCGGATCCCTTTGTCTTCCTCATGTCCGGCAGACACTTTGCGGGGTCGACGAAGGTCCTCGGAAGAGACGAAGAAGCAAATAAACCACCTGAATGCGCAGTCGTCGCCTCAGCGGTGGCCTTCATGGGACCCAAGTGGCGGCGGCCTCCCGTGTTCTACTTCTCCTCGATGATGGCGGCGGACATGGAGAAGCTGGCCACCAACTCGTCGCGCTCCATGCACCCAGCTTCTGTCTCTACCTGCATGGCGCTGCCGCAGGCACGGGAGGCGCACCCACAGACACGGGAGGCGCGGCACCGCAGACACTGGTGGCGCGGTACGATGCGGCAGCGACGACGCCCGTACCGGTGTGCTCGCCGCCGTGCCGGCGTGGAGCAACTCGCCACTCCTCATCGAGCTGAACTGGAGGGGCAAGTTGCTGAACCACGCGCCTGCTTGGGGCGGCAACTGGATCCGTCGGGCCAAGCGAGGTTGGTGAAGCACCGAGCGGCCTCGCCCGTATCTGGAGGGCTTGGCGGGCCACCCAGCCGGGTAATATGCCGGAGAATGGCTCCTCGGAAGCCATCGGAAGAGTGGAGAATATGGTGAAGGAGGAGATGGGGAGCGGCGGAGGGGTGCGATTCTTGCCTGCTGTCTGTCTGGCCTCGTATAAATAAAGGGCGGACGGTAGGAGCTTGGCCGGCGTCTGGCCTCGTTTAAACTGAGGGCGAACGGGGGGAGCTCGACCGGTGTTGCGTTCAATTCCGGCCCGCTCATGAACGGGCGTGTGGCCGGAGTAGGTTTCTTGGTTTGCATGCGGGTTTAACGAAGGGGTTTGATGGAGGCGAGGAGGCGTGTTCAGCCGGGCGTGCAGCAGGCGGCGCAGTACTATTTGATTTGACAGTGGGTGGCACAGTTCCCGATACAGCTTTAATGCAGATGAGGGAGGGACTAGCGGTTCCCAAAATGTTTAACGGCCAATGCATCCTCCTTCAATTAATGCATGAGGGATGTAATGGGAGGAGGACCGGGAAAAGAGGCTGCATGATGTGAATGCAACGCAGTTTGCCCTCATATAAAGGCGCCCCTCCATTCCAATGCATCTACCACATCGTACGCACCTAAGAATTTGCCTAAGCACCTACACTAAGCGCAAAAGAGCTCACTCCAGACCCATGGCGGCGATGCGCGCGAGCGGCCAGCGGCTGTGCCAGATGGTCCACGACATCGGCCTGCGACATGGCGTCGAGGATCGTCTCCAGATGGTGTTGGAGACCGGCTGGTGGATGGCCGCCGTCGATGCCAACTACGACTCTCAGTTGGACCAGATGATCGTTGCCACCACCAACAAGTTCACCGTCCTCAAGAAGCTCACGGACGACATCGCCGTACTCCTCCAGCCCGCGCGCCGGGGCTCCTCATTGCCTGCCACCCTAATCGGCCTCCATGGCCGGAACCTCTTTCAAGCATTGGTGGCCCTGCGACTGCCCGCCGACGCCATGAAGAATGTCCACCTGGAGGTCGCGCTCGCCGCGAGGCGCCTCGCCCTGCAAGAATTCGTCGACCTACACATCCACGTGTACGAGCAAATCATGTACATAGGTATCTACAAGGCCAGTGAGGACGCTACGACGTTGGCCTTCCTCAACCGGCTGGAAGCCTTGGATGCCTTTGCTGAGAAGCACCTCGACCTCGCCACAAAAGCCGCCGCTCCTTAGCCGCCGGTCGGTGGCCCGGCGCACTAAGTTGAGGAGGAGGAGGTCGTACGTTGATGGATGCATCTTTCTTCTTGCCTTCTGTAACCACCACTGCGATCGCATCATCATCGTGGCCTTAATTCTTATTGTGCTGTTGCATTCTCGTTCCAGTCAATACCGACATGTGCGATCCCTTTGCTTAATTATATGCATCACTGTAACTAGTACTCCATCCGTCAATTTATAAGTTGTGCTTACCTTTTCCATCAACTTCGTGCAACGCGCGGGCATCTTGCTAGAAACACTAGAACATGTCGGACCGCGTGTGACCAAACCGACGATGCGCCAACCTAGCTACTACGTACCCTGCTTATCTGGCGGAAATAGCCCCGCCCTAGCATTTCCAATCGTTATTTCTATCTATCGATCGTGCCAAGGAGCAGAACCAAAATGTTACAATTTATACATGTTTCTCTACTCCTACTCCTATAAAAGACTCAGTTGGTGATGGTGGTGTGTCTGCCATCCGTCGTTTCTGACCATTAGATCTGCATCTAACGGCTGTGAGGTAAGTTGTGGCATTTTTGCAACAATAGCCCACTTCTCTGCTCCAATTTGCAGAAAACCCCTTATTATCTTGAAAGCAACCACATCCCTCCCTCACCTCATCAAAACAGCCTGAGAAATATATACTCCTATAAAAGACTCAGTTGGTGATGGTGGTGTGTCTGCCATCCGTCGTTTCTGACCATTAGATCTGCATCTAACGGCTGTGAGGTAAGTTGTGGCATTTTTGCAACAATAGCCCACTTCTCTGCTCCAATTTGCAGAAAACCCCTTATTATACTTGAAAGCAACCACATCCCTCCCTCACCTCATCAAAACAGCCTGAGAAATATATTTTGAGTGAAAAGTACTCCCTCCGTTCCTAAATATTTGTCTTTCTAGAGATTTCAATAAGTGACTACATACGGAGCAAAATGAGTGAATCTACACTTCAAAATATGTCTATATAATCCGTATGTGATAGTCCATTTGAAATCTCTAAAAAGTCAAATATTTAGGAACGGAGGGAGTAATATATTAGGAGTATATCAAAACAAGAGTGATTTCTTTCAAGTTTGTGAACAAGTACTACTATTCTACTACTTTGGATCCGTCGCAACGCACGAGCACATTGCTAGTAAAAGGAAAAGGCCTGCCGCGTTCGCGTCGCACTCCCCCCACACACGCCCGGGAATCGGGAGTACTCCACGGCCCGTCCGGCACGACACATAGCTTAGGGAAGGCGTGTTGCCTAGCATTTTCACTTTCATGTGGGACCGCCGTTGAGCAAACCGACTATTGGCAAACCGCACCCCGCCCGCCGCCGGGTTGGAAAACAGAAACGAGGGGAAGATCTAGCTGTAGCACGAAGCCAAGAAATTTGGTGTCAGATGGGGCTCGTTGATAGAGTAGGAGCATTCCATACTACTCTACTCCTACTAGTACCAAGTTTGTACTATACAACTAGTACTATATACCACTATACAAATATTAGGTACGTGCACGGCACATCATCGTAGGAACAAAAAAGGGAAGATCTTGTTTTGGGTGATTTATCTTTTTTTCTGTCAACGTAGTATGAATAATATGATGTGGGGGGCACCCATGAAGCTTATGTGGCTTGGTTGCATGGCTACGAAAGGTTAGAGAAAAATAAATAGATAATGTGTTTAGAGTGCACTCCACTAAACATATATACTTTGGATCCATTGCAACAAGCTGACACATCTATATCTATACCCCCTATATAGTGTGTGAATAACTTTGAAAGTTGGTCGTTGGATGAAGCCAATCCGACGGTACAAAGATGGCAAATCCGAGCACTACTGGCCGTTGGATATCATCTACATTCCCACCAGATTCTGCCACATGTAGAATCTAGAAGACTCCATGGTTGAACTTCATTCATGACTAACTTTGCCACAACTAAGCTTAGGCAAAGTGTGTCTGCAACAAAAAATGTGGCTAACAAAATGGCCACCACAAGTGTGGCAAGATTTGGCAAGAAGTTGAGTCTATGACATGGACCATGTAGCTAGAAAAGTGTGGCAAGCCACAAGTGTAGCAATGAACCAAACACATGCCTGGTGTGTTTGGTAGGGTGTATGAAGGGTGCATGATCCCAAGAGTTCCCTTCTCGACCCATTTTGGGTGTTTGGTAGAGTGTATGGAGGGTGCATGAGTCCACACTAGATTAGCACAAATACACTAGAAGCATGCATGAAGAGAGCATACATGAAGAGGGGTGTTGAGTTGAGCATGCATGAAGAGGGAACAACTATGCTGAGACGAGAACGCAACCAAACACACTTGTGGCATGCCTAAGCTTAGGCGTGGCAACCTTAGGCTGCAAACCAAACCATAACTTTGAAAGTTGGTCGTTGGATGAAGCCAATCCGACGGTACAAAGATGGCAAATCCGAGCACTACTGGCCGTTGGATATCATCTACATTCCACCAGATTCTGCCACATGTAGAATCTAGAAGACTCCATGGTTGAACTTCATTCATGACTAACTTTGCCACAACTAAGCTTAGGCAAAGTGTGTCTGCCACAAAAAATGTGGCTAACAAAATGGCCACCACAAGTGTGGCAAGATTTGGCAAGAAGTTGAGTCTATGACATGTGGACCATGTAGCTAGAAAAGTGTGGCAAGCCACAAGTGTAGCAATGAACCAAACACATGCCGGCACGCCTAAGCTTAGGCGTGGCAACCTTAGGCTGCAAACCAAACCATAACTTTGAAAGTTGGTCGTTGGATGAAGCCAATCCGACGGTACAAAGATGGCAAATCCGAGCACTACTGGCCGTTGGATATCATCTACATTCCACCAGATTTTGCCACATGTAGAATCTAGAAGACTCCACATGTAGAAGCATAATGCACAAACCACCAGAATCTCATGCGTGCAATGCACGTGTACCTTACTAGTAGTTGGTAGTAGTAAGAAACAAATTCCGGGTTTGGCACGAGCTCGTACTGCGGGAGCACCACAAGGCCTGCCGCAGGAGTTACATTTCCCTCTCGGGGCCCACGGGACCGAACTTCAGTGGCTTAGTGCCCGGCCTATGAGTCAATGACATGCGGACCTTAAATGCGGCTGGCCCACATGTCATTCTCATGGTGGTGGTGTGGTTCGCGACTCACTCGTTCGAGATGAACCGGCCGGTGGTGGCGTGGCCGTGGCGAGGGTGCCACAGCTGGGCGTCGGGGCGTTACGAGGCGTAGATGGCCACACCGGCGGGTACTACCTGTAGTACAGAAGTACTCCAGCTGAGGATTGATGCCCGGGACGAAATGTGTCACAGCCGCTGGATGAAAATTCGATGGTGCGGGACGTGTGGTGTCATGGGTTCGTGCGGCGTCGTGGGAATCGCGTGTGGCTGTGGTAGAAACTTGATGCTCGCCGCATTTAAGGTGGCCCACATGTCATGCACACAAAGGCAGAGGGGCGGTGCGGCCGAGAGGGGTGAGGCGCACGTCGGGGGCGTGGTGCCGTGGATTGGAGCGGCGTCGTGGGAATCGCGAGTGGCAGTGGATGAAACGTGATGGTCGCCGTAGTTGAACTTCCATGGACAAGCTGTCATGTCTACGGACACATGCATTGCATACCGATCACTTGAAGGAGTAGCAGAGAAAGCTAGGCGGATAAATAGTTCCTTATAGTCAAGCGGACCCATGCTACTACTTGTTCCAAAGACATGCACACCATCGAAATAGTCCATCTATATCAATATACATAGAGAGGGAATATTTTTTTTTACAAGAGAGGAAATAGTTCATCCATCCATAATGCCCTGCTGCTGGTGCATATTCTTCTTCTTCATCATCTTCTTCTTCTTCTTCTTCTTCTTCTTCTTCTTCTTCTTGTTCTCATTTTCTGTGGGAGACGGCTTCGCAACAAGCTCTCTGGACCTTGCAGCTATCTCGAAACTCACACGGGGATCGAGGGCAGCATATTTTATCCGCTCGTACGTCAAGGGATAATTCTCCCATCTAGACGACCTTAATGCCAGCGTCTCGTCCCCCTTCTGAAGATTTGTTCCCAGCACAAAATTTGCTACGTCGAATAGGGATGGTGTCGGTTTATCACAGTCTTCTAAGGAATTTTTATTATGGTTTGTAGGTCAGCGATGCTTTTCAAATCAAGGTTGTACGGCTCCAACTTCTGTTGTCCCCTGCGACGGCTGCCCCACAGAAGTATATGTCCTCCCGAGACAAGAAATCGTGAAGCTCACCTGGTATGGAGGGCGCGTGTATGATGTGGTACACCAAAACATCATCTTCGAGGCACAGCTGAAGGACAACGGCGCGTTGGATCTTCCCAGTGGCACGCTCCATGTACTCTGCGTCGAGACTGATGACATTCATGTCCACCTTTTGGAGGGAGTTGGATACATTGTTGATCCACTTCCGAACAACCCTTGGGTGGTCGGTGACTGTGGCAACTATGGTCAACAAACCTTCGACGAGGACATGTTGGACGCTAAAAACCTGCATCTCGATCTCTTTCGCCATTTGGAACCGCTGGACCAGAGGGCTATGGTTTGGAGAATTAGGATTAGATGGCTAGTCTAACTGAAGAAGATGATTATTTATAGGGGCTTCGGTTAAAACAATGTGAATGCAGTGTGGTTTGGATGCAAATGAAGATCTAGGAGTAGTGAAAAAGCCGAGGAAAATCGGTTCCCGATGGAGAAGTAAATGGGATAAGTTATGCGCATGCATGAGGAGAGGTGCGATGATTTGACTGCTGCATGCAATAGATTGGACGGGCTCTTCGGTTGCCTTTTCTCTCTCCCACGCCCACAGAGTGGCCCACTTGCATGCTGCAGTTTATTGGCTGGAGTCTGGCTGCAGCTGCTCATGCGTACGCTAATTAATGCTGTGAATGCGGGGCATGGAGGGAAATGGGCGCATCCAAAAGGGTATATACGCAGACTAATTAGAGAAATACTGAAAAAAGTTATGCGCAGAAAAAAGAGGACCGGAGGGAGTACTACTCATGTTCCTACTACAGTTAAGGAATATGCGATTATCCTCAAAAAAGAAAAGTCCTTCTTCGCGCTTCCGCATGCACGAGAATTTGGTTCTGCTCACAATATGGATGATAGCTGGAGGATGAAGTGAACCCAGAGGCATGCTAGCACGGGAGTGTACTCATGTTCCTACTACTCCTACTAGTAGTAGTAGTACAACTGTGGTACACTTGATGGTCAAAATACTATTATTCATCCGGTCCTCACAGTGAAGTGACAAGACCCTGCGCCCGAGGTGACACCAGTCCAGGCGGCGTGTCCGGGTTACCAAAGTCAGCCTCACCTTGTGCACTATGCAGTCACTGTCACCGCCACTGTATAGCATGCCTCGCCTCGTCTCCCTCTCCCCTAGCACCACTCCATCTCCATCTCCGTCTCGCCGGAGATCCTGAGGTCACTCTTCATTATCTCACTGTGCCCCCGCATACCCTCGCCTCGCTCGCCTCCCCCAGTACCACTATTCCCTCGCTAGCCGCTCCAGCACGGACAGCCTTCTCCCCCGTAAATCAAGCCCCCCAAAACCCCACCTTCCAAACTCCACCATGGCCGAACGCGAACCGCGCAGGATCCATATGAGCCGCGATTGGAGCAACCTCCCCAGTGACGTCCTCGACCTCTGTTGTTCGTGTATGGATATGTTGAGTGCCCTGCGGCTGGCTGCATGCTCGAGGGGCATGCACACGGCCATCATCGAAGCGAGGCCAAAGCTTTTCAAGACACCCTGCTTGCTGCTATCTGGTCTTGCGAGATTGGCTCACCATGATACGGAGGCGTACATGATGCCCCTCGACTTCGATCCGATCACCATCACCCCAAACTTCTTGGCAGGTATGTACTGGGTCGGCATGAACTCCCACTGAATGGCTGCCTTCAGAGAAGACGGTAAAAAGTTGGTGCTCGTGAACTTCCAGACCTCCCATGAGATTATCCTGCCTCCGTTGGATTATATAGAGTTTTACCATTGCGGTCCTAGTCATCTAGATTACCACGTCAATTGGATGGACCTTGTTTTGCAGAAGATTGTAATCTGCAAGTGCCCACACGACATGCGAATTATGCAGACTTCAAGCTAATTGCCTTGTTCGACCGCGGACTCACCTATCTTTACGCCGGTGCCTTCTTTAGCTGGAGACAACTCAGCTCGCAGTGGATCATCGTCAAAGCTGATACACACTTCTGTGATGCTATTGAACACAATGGCATCATCTACGCGATCGACAAAGCAGATGGCACCACGTATTGCTGGGACGGTGCGTGTAAGTTGTTTCCGTCTCATGTTAATGATGATGCCATGACACTGTTTGAACTTTTTGTGATGATTGGCATATCCCTGTTTGAGCAGAATTTGAGTAGAACTATGGCAATGTATTAGAGACGCCGTAAATCAGCTATATTTGGAATGAGTTAATTCATGCGATTGTGATCATGTCATTACAGCCAATTTGTACCCCTGAATAATCAAACGGTTAGGAATATATGGATATTCTCCTTATTTTACAGTAATCTATACTACTACTAAATATGAGTGTGTATCAATGGCCATGTTAGTTTCCTCATTTTCATGATGTAGAAACATGCACCACACTGTTGGTTTCATATAACCATACATTAGGGAAGTAAATGTGCATATGGAGAACTCTATATTTGGAAGTAGTGAAATCCTGTAATGCTTACCATGTGTACATACCTATATTCGCCCTTCAGCAATCAATGGCTAGAATAATATCCTCCCAAAAAATTTGCCCACAGAACACGAGTATATAACAATGCATGGTCTGTTAGTTACCTTGAAGTATTTGTTTGTGAGGACAGAACATGATTCCATAACATGCATGACATGGTAGTTTCCTGTGAAGAATCGATTGCGAGATAACATGAGTATAACCATGCATGGCACTTCTATATTTTCGAACCCAGTATACATTTCCCCGTATTTTCCTCCCAGTTCCAACAGGGACATATCAATGATGTTTCTTGCATTATCCTACTCATACTCTGAACAATGTTGATCTTACATTAACAATGCTTGTCCTTTTTGATATGATGTAGTGTCCCTACAGTTATTGCCCTTTGTAATCAGACAACCTTTGCCAAAAACAGGGAAGCACAACTGGTTCCTCGCTCATTCAGACGACGGCAAAATACTGGTGATCATTCGGACACATGAGCCGGAAAATTTATATTGCAAAAACCCCAATGTATGCAAGCACCGTAAAATACGTGAGTATCCGGACAGTGGCCGTTACGTCTATGAGTAGGATACCAGCTTGTTGGGGCCTTCATGATTTTTTAGTTGGAGGCGGGTAAACAGCCTTGGTTCACACTCTCTGTTTCTTGGACTCAACTATCCAATTAACCAGGAGATCACCGTTGGCAAGTACCTTGATGGCAGAGAGGCTCTGTTTGCTATGGAAAATTGTGTCTACATGGCGAGCCCTAGGAGTTCGGGAGCAAACTCCCCTGATTGTCAATGATACAGCTTGTAGCCAAAAGAAGGTGAGAATGATAGAGGCATCCGGATTAATTTTGATCCTTGGATGTCTCAATTACAATAGGCAGTGATGTGGTTCAAGCCTTCAGGTTGATATGTAATTGGGCTGTTGCGTCGAAAGGGTGGAGTACTGGTGTCTCCAGATCATTGGTCGCTAAAGCGGGGCTGCAAATTATGATGGTGTTGGATCATCTCTTTGAATGACCTTGTTGTCTTTGCTACTTGTTCTGGATGGGTAGTTCTTTCTTTTGTTATGCATATTCCTTGTCATTTGGTCATCCTCGTCTATGTCACTCTTACTATGCAATAGTTGGCTCTGTTTAGAATGTCATTCTCATCTGGATCACGAGAGTTTGAGCGCTGCAGATGGGTGCATTTTGGTGGTGTAGCAAGACTTCTTATGAACTATCATGTCTTGCTGTTTATGTCAGTAGTAGTCACTAGTCAGTGTTTGAATGTTGTATATATCGTTGTTTCGAACTGTTTATTGTCTCGAACTACTGGTGGGCTAAATGAGGGCATCACCATTCTCCAGTGTTCAGAGTGTATCTCCTTTTTTCAAGTTATATAATTTGAGATCAGTGTCTTTTCGATGATGTACACTTGTTTGGGCCAGTGAGGTGTCGTTGAATATGGGCCGAGTAGTAACGCAATGCCAAACAGGTCAATTATGACTCTCAGGCCGGGCTCTCAAAAGATCCTCAAAAAAGGCCGGGCTCTCCAAAAAAGAAAGAATAAGGACTCTTAGGCTGACATGTGGGCGCCACCAGTGTTTTCGTGCGCTTGCGCGCCGAGAGCATATTGGCGCATGTTCAAAATTCAAGCTACCTTTTCATCCCCAATCTCCCGCCCCTCCCCCACCTCTGGAACCTCGATTCCTACTCCAGTTCCCCCAAATTCCCCTCCTGTACTCCCTGTACTCAAGCTCACTATCATGTCGCCGGTCAATGCGGATCTCCGAGCCGGAGATCCTGAGGTCCGCCCTGCCTTCGGTCGCTGCGTACTGTCGCTCAACAGTGGCATGGCGGCGCTTGACGACCAGTTTGCCCACAAAGTGCTGATGGTAACCATCAACGGCGACCGGCCTCCCGTCTCGCCGGACGACCTTGTCAAAGCTCGTGGCATTGCGCACGGCATCCAAATAAGTGACTTGCTCATCAAAGTCTATCCGCCACCGGCTGATTTCTTCGTCAGGTTCCAGACAACTTTCGAGTGTAGTCGTGTGTTCGAATCTTCCCGGCGTTTGTTCTGCGATGGCGCGCTGGTGAGCTTTGATCGGTGGCACCCAGGATGGGGCTCGGTGCCCTCTGAGCTTGAGTTTTTAACAAAGCTTACCTTCCACGGCATGCCTCGACGTGCTTGGAACAACGAGTCCATGAATGAGCTTATCAACGACCTTGGAGGTGAGCTCGTAAGTATGTTTGTTCCTCCAGACAGCTGGGCTCTGACGGTTATGGCATGGATGAAGAAGCTGTCCACCATACCGAAGGTGATTGGTGTTGAGATACCGGTGCAGGAACCGGGGTTGTACTATTTGTCGCCACCAAGGCCGACGCGGACCACGTTAGGGATGTACCTGTATCGAGTGTTCGTGCATGTCGAAGAAGTGGTCAATCCATCAATCGAAGTCCTGCCGCCGCTGCTGGTGCCAGGGTCCGTCGACGACGTCCATTACAGGAGTCAATGTCAGACCTTCCCCGTGTTGCTCGGAACGATGGATGGCACAGGGCCTACTCCATCGCACGGCGGAGGCCACTTCTTCTTTGGGAGAAGAGGCAGGGCTGGCTGCCTGGATGTGCCTTAATTTGAGGTAACAACTGAATCTTGTCAGATACTAGTTAAATCCGAGCTATGGGTGTGAAGCACTGATGTGCCAGTACATTTGATTGTGACCTGTTCGAATTTTGTACCTGAACTTTTTTAGAAAGGGTTGTAAGTCAACTTAATGTGCTAGCAGAACTTATTGTGTTGTCTGTCTATTTTCTTTGCACAATATTCAAGATATTTCCCTGTCATTGATAAAGACGATGAACCGTTATGTACGAGTTCGTTGGTTTCACCATAGCCCTACCCATAGCGATCTAAAGCTTCCATCCTGATTGTGCCGCCTGAGTGAAATTTTTGTATGCAAGTTCAGTGTGCTATGATGTTCTATATGACTGTGTCAACTATATAAGTTTTTACTGAGCATCAGCAATGCATATGGCTAAAAGATGTATTTACGAGCATCGACCGATGGGTCTCTCTCTCTCTCTCTCACACACACACGCACACACGCACAAGTGGGACCCGTTGAATTATTTCTTTGCTCGTGACAGCTTTTAATTAGGTTCCACTGTAATCTAACTTTTTTCTTAAGTTATTAATTGAGCTCAGTGACTTCAAAAAGTTGTACAGAAGCCTTCTTTGGGCCTTTGCGGCGTCGCTGAATGTGGGTTGAGTAGCCATGTTAGGTTGTACTGTACTACACAGGCCTTTTTTTCAACATCAGCAATGCAACTGGGCCGACAGTTGTACACAATATCCGGGTCAACTTGTTATTCTTCGCCCCGCTGGGCTGCAAACTTTCCTAGGAGGTATGCATTAGGCTTAACAAGAAAATGGACTTTAAGAAATAATAAATGGGATGTAATTATAATAACTGGGCATCAACTATAAAAAATGCACCAAACGCGTTATTAGTTTAAAAAATATATTATTTTCGGAATTTGAATTTTTTTATTTCATTACTTGTTGCACGCGCAATATTTTGTTGGATTTTAATGTAATACAACTTTATTTTGAAATTATATTTAATCTGACTAGAAATTTCGGATAAAAATATTTGGGATCCCATTAAAATGTGGTATTTTTTTGAATTCTGTTTTGAGCGGTTGGTTGAAATTATTAATCGTTGTCCTAGCTAGAAAATGGGTTGTACTTTTAACAAACTGTAAATGGGCTGTAGTAAATGCCATTAGAATCAAAAAATGGGTTGTACATTCTTACAAATCGCAAATGGGCTATATGTTCTTTGCCACACACTTGTGGGCCTTCTAAGTTGATGCGTCCCCTAAAAAAACTAAGTTGACGCGTATGCAAGGCTTTGTCAACAACACACGGTTCTGGCAGATGTGGCCGTTGGATGTCCATCCAATGGATGTCGTGCTAATTCTTCAATCTCGGATATTCTTGCTTCAGCCACCCAAAAAATGATTCCCCCCTGACATCTGGGGCGCACAGATTCGGAGGCTGACCTATGGGCCTACTAAGTTGACGCGTACCAAGGGCTTTGTAACTTAGTCAATAGAAATGATTCTAGCTGCAGTGACCGTACGATGTCCATCCAACGGCCGTAGTGCTTCTTCAACCTCTGGTCTTCTTGCTCCAGCCGCCCAAAGCAGCGCCAGTCGTGCCGCGTGCTCCTGCCTCCCGTGGCCGGCTGTGATGCCGCGGAGGCCTCACCGTCCCCTACTACTCCCACAGCTGGCCAGGCCATCCCTCTACTCACCCACACCCCCTGTTCTTCCGCGGCGACGGCAGCCTCACACCGCAGCCCAACCAGTGAACCCTCGTACTCCTCTCCGCGCGGGCTTCCACTGCCGCGCATTTCCCGGCTCCACGTCGCCCCCTTCCTAGGCCTCGCCGTCGTCCTACGCCCTGGTGCTTGATACGTCTCCGTCGTATCTACTTTTCCAAACACTTTTTTCCTTGTTTTGGACTCTAACTTGCATTATTTGAATGGAACTAACCCGGACTGACGCTGTTTTTAGCAGAATTGCCATGGTGTTATTTATGTGCAGAAACAAAAGTTCTCGGAATGACCTGAAACTCCACGGAGATTATTTTTGGAAATAATAAAAAATAATGGGGAAAGAAATCAAAGCCAAGGGGCCCACACCCTTGCCACGAGGGTGGGGGGCGCGCCCCCTGCCTCATGGGCCCCCTGGAGCTCCACCGACCTCAACTCCAACTCCACATATTCATGTTCGGGGAGAAAAAAATCAGAGAGAAAGATTCATCGCGTTTTACGATACGGAGCCGCCGCCAAGCCCTAACTCTCTCGGGAGGGCTGATCTGGAGTCCGTTCGGGGCTCCGGAGAGGGGAATCCGTCGCCATCGTCATCATCAACCATCCTCCATCACCAATTTCATGATGCTCACCGCCGTGCGTGAGTAATTCCATCGTAGGCTTGCTGGACGGTGATGGGTTTGATGAGATTTATCATGTAATCGAGTTAGTTTTGTTAGGGTTTGATCCCTAGTATCCACTATGTTCTGAGATTGATGTTGCTATGACTTTGCTATGCTTAATGCTTGTCACTAGGGCCCGAGTGCCATGATTTCAGATCTGAACCTATTATGTTTTCATGAATATATGTGAGTTCTTGATCCTATCTTGCAAGTCTATAGTCACCTACTATGTGTTATGATCCGGCAACCCCGAAGTGACAATAATCGGGACCACTCCCGGTGATGACCATAGTTTGAGGAGTTCATGTACTCACTATGTGTTAATGCTTTGGTCCGGTACTCTATTAAAAGGAGGCCTTAATATCCCTTAGTTTCCATTAGGACCCCGCTGCCACGGGAGGGTAGGACAAAAGATGTCATGCAAGTTCTTTTCCATAAGCACGTATGACTATATTCGGAATACATGCCTACATTACAATGATGAATTGGAGCTAGTTCTGTGTCACCCTATGTTATGACTGTTACATGATGAACCGCATCCAGCATAATTCTCCATCACCGATCCAATGCCTACGAGCTTTCCACATATTGTTCTCCGCTTATTTACTTTTCCGCTGCCACTGTTACAATCACTACAAACACCCAAAAATATTACTTTTGCTACTGTTACCGCTATTATCATACTACTTTGCTACTAAATACTTTGCTGCAGATATTAAGTTATCCAGGTGTGGTTGAATTGACAACTCAACTGCTAAAACTTGAGAATATTCTTTGGCTCCCCTTGTGTCGAATCAATAAATTTGGGTTGAATACTCTACCCTCGAAAACTGTTGCAATCCCCTATACTTGTGGGTTATCAAGACTATTTTCTGGCGCCGTTGCCGGGGAGCATAGCTCTATTCTTTGAGTCACTTGGGATTTATATCTACTGGTCACTATGAGGTACTTGAAAGACGAGAAAACAAAAATTTATCCCTCAACTACGAGGGGAGGTAAGGAACTGCCATCTAGCACAGCACTTGATTCACCTTCTATTTTGAGTAAGCTTGCGACACCTAAACGTGCTTCTGCTATTAATTCTGATATGTCGCATGTTATTGATGATGCCACTTCTGCTATGCATGATACTTATGATGAAACTACTTCTATGCTTGATACTACTTTGCCACTTGGTGAATTTCTTGATGAACAACTTGCTAGGGCTAGAGAGAATGAAATTATTAAACTGATAGTATTGATGAAAGTGATGATGAAGACTCTCCCAATAAATATGAATTGTCTGTTGTGCCTGAGGGCTATGTTATGGATGAAGAAACTGCTAGAGACTTTCTTGCTTGCAATGATAGAAGTTATCTTAAGAAATTATTAGCTAAGCTTAAACAAAAAACTCTGAATGCTAGAATGAAATATGATCCTGCTTATGCTACTTCACCTATCTTTGTTACTGATAAGGATTATGAATTCTCTATTGACCCTGATATAATTACTTTGGTTGAGTCTGATCCTTTCTATGGCTATGAATCTGAAACTGTTGTGGCACATCTTACTAAATTAAATGATATAGCCACCCTGTTCACTAATGATGAGAAAACTCGCTATTACTATATCCTTAAAATATTTCTGTTCTCATTAAAGGGCGATGCTAAGAAATGGTTCAACTCTCTTGATCCTGGTTGCGTGCGTAGTCCCCAGGATATGATTTATTACTTCTCTGCTAAATATTTCCCTGCTCATAAGAAACAAGCTGCTTTAAGGGATATATATAATTTTGTGCAAATTGAAGAAGAGAGTCTCCCACAAGCTTGGGGGAGGCTTCTCCAATTACTTAATGCTTTGCCTGATCATCCTCTCAAGAAAAATGAAATACTTGATATCTTTTATAATGGACTAACCGATGCTTCCAGAGACCACCTGGATAGTTGTGTTGGTTCTGTTTTTAGGGAAAGAACGCCAGATGAAGCTGAAATTCTATTGAGTAATATGTTGACAAATGAAAATAATTGGACACTTCCTGCGCCAACTCCTAAGCCAACTCCGAAGAAGAGGAGTGTTCTATTTCTCAGTCCGGAAGATATGCAACAGGCAAAGAAATCTATGAAAGAAAAGGGTATTAAAGCTGAAGATGTTAAGAATTTACCTCCTATTGAAGAAATACATGGTCTTAATTTACCGCCTATTGAAGAAATATATGATCTTAATCCATCACCTATTGAAGAAACACATGTTCTTGATAACCCGACACAGGTAGTAAAGGTAAATTCTCTCTATAGATTTGATGAAGGTGATATTCCTTGTTATAAGTCTGCTAGCCAATGCTTAGATGAGTTTGATAATTTTATTGTCAAAATAGAAAACTTCAATGCATATGTTGGTAGACAATTGAAACACAATTCCGATATGCTTGAACACTTGAGTGATTATATGTCTAGAGTTAAAGATGAACTTAAACTCATTAGTAAACATGCTTCGATGGTTACCACTCAAGTAGAACAAGTACTTAAAGCTCAGAATGATTTGCTCAATGAATTGAATAATAAGAATAATGATTATGCTGTTAGAGTGGCTACTAGAACTGGTAAAATGACTCTGGAACCTTTGTATCCTGAAGGCCATCCTAAGAGAATTGAGCAGGATTCTCAGAGAAATAATATTGATGCACCTAGTCCTTCTAAAAAGAAGAAAAAGAAAAATGATAGGACTTTGCATGCTTCTAGTGAACCTGTTGCTGACACACCTGAGAATCCTAATGATATTTCTATTTCTGATGATGAAACACAATCTGGTAATGAACATGAATCTGGTGATAATGTCAATGATGATGTTCATGTTGATGCTCAACCTAGTAATGATAATGATGTAGAAATTGAACCTGCTGTTGATCTTGATAACCCACAATCAAAGAATCAACGTTATGATGAGAGAGACTTTGTTGGTAGGAAACACAGTAAAGAAAGAGAACCATGGGTTCAGAAACCCATGCCTTTTCCTCCCAAACCATCCAAGAAAAAGGATGATGAGGATTTTGAGCGCTTTGCTAAAATGATTAGACCTATCTTCTTGCGTATGCGTTTGACTGATATGCTCAAAATGGATCCTTATGCTAAGTACATGAAAGATATTGTTACGAATAAAAGAAAGATACCGGAAGCTGAAATTTCCACCATGCTTGCTAATTATACTTTTAAGGGTGGAATACCAAAGAAACTTGGAGATCCAGGAGTACCCACTATACCATGCTCCATTAAAAGAAATTATGTTAGAACTGCTTTATGTGATCTTGCAGCCGGTGTTAGTGTTATGCCTCTCTCTTTATATCGTAGACTTGATTTAAATAAGTTGACACCTACTGAAATATCTTTGCAAATGGCCGATAAATCAACTGCTATACCTGTCGGTATTTGTGAGGATGTGCCTGTTGTAGTTGCAAACGTTACTATTTTAACGGACTTTGTTATTATTGATATACCCAAGGACGATACTATGTCTATTATTCTTGGAAGACCCTTTTTGAATACTGCAGGGGCTGTTATTGATTGCAACAAAGGGAATGACACTTTTCATGTTAATGGTAATGAGCATACGGTACACTTTCCGAGGAAACAACCTCAAGTCCACAGCATCAACTCTATTGGAAAAATTCCATCGATTATTTTTGGAGGTATTGAATTTCCTCTTCCTACTGTCAAAAAGAAATATGATATTCTTATTATTGGGGATGTGCATATCCCCGTTGAGGTAACATAGTGTTATTCGAAATTTCTCCGGTTCCATGTTATTCGGTATGAGTTTGTTAACAAGACTTGATCAACCTTGGTAGTGGATTCCTTTTGATGAGAGATGGATGAAGTTAGAAGGCACAACATTCTGTACCCTCTTTTTACTTTCTGTTGTTTAGTTGAAATAAAGTAAAAATAGTATTTTCTGTCAGTTTTCTGAATTATCCGTGCAATATAAAAATACCCCGAAAATAAAAGTTCTCCAAATGCCCTGCCAATTTAATATGATTTTTTCTGGAATATTTGAGAATATCTGGCACTGAGAACACAACAGGGGGGAGCTGGCACCTGGCCACGAGGGTCCAGGGCGCTCCCACCCCCCTGGGCGCGCCCACCTGCCTCGTGGACCCACGGTGGCTCCCCTCCACTTATTCCTGCACCCACACACTTCTTCTTCCTCCCAAAAAAATCACCAACCAGCTCAAGCACGAGTTCTAGCTCATTTTGTTGCGATTTTCGATCTCCTAGCTCGATTGTTCCTTGGTATGTGACTCCTCCAATGGTCCAATTAGTTTTTGTTCTAGTGCTTTATTCATTGAAAATTTGTGTTGCCTAGGTGACCATGTTCTTGAGCTTGCATGTCAAATTTATATGGTTCCAAGTAGTTCTAATGCATGATATAGGCTCTAGGCACTTGTAGGAGTAGTTGCTATCAATTTTGTTGAGCTTGCTTCACTTTTATTTTGAAGTTACTAAAATTTTCAGAAATTTTTCAGAGGAAGAAATATGTTTAGGAAAATGTACCAAGGTGGTTCTTCAAGGAAGCAAGGACCCAGGCTTGCAATGCGCGATGCTGATGATGAACCACCAAGGGACGCTCCAGTACGGGCTTGTGAATGGCCTTCAGAGGACTTCATGGATCAAGCAGGAATCAAGGAAGAATTTAACCCATATTTGCGTAACGCTGATCTTGTGAGCTTCGAGGCAGATAAGTGCCGCTAGTACCACTATCTCACTAGTTCCTTTGTGAGGAGGTTTGAATTTTCATCTTCACGCAATTCTCAAACTGTCCTGTTTGATCTTTATGAAAATTCTTATACTATGGACTTAGAGGATTTTACCACTGCTTGCAAACTTCCACAATGGGGTAGTACTAGTGAACCTCGCAAATCTGAGTTTAGAGATTTTCTCGCTAGTATAACTATGGGTGAATCTAGAGACATAGCACAAGCTACCATAGGGAGCATTCACTTTCCTGCTATACATTATTTTGCTCTCTTCATAGGTAGGTGCATAAATGGTAAGGATGAAGCATGTCACATATGTGTCCCTGATCTCAGTGTTCTCAGGAGTGCTGTATTAGGAGATAAACATTATAATTTGGGAGCCATTATTGCACGTAGGTTGCATAATAATAGATTTAATGGAGATTTCTTTGGTGGAATTTATGCAACCCGTTTAGCTAATTTTATTGGTGTAACCATACATGAGGATGATATTGAGTTGCCTCCTGCTTATTTGGATTCTGAGGCTATGGTTCGTCATCATTTTGTTGAGAGGAACGATCAGTTCCTCCAGTACCGACTAATCTCTGACAGACAACGCACCTATCACGTCGCTCTCCCTGCTTCTACTTTCTTTGACTTTCAGGCAAAAGGGAGATATTTTATAACCAGAGAGGAGGCGGAAGAGTATAAGAGGAGGGCTAAGATAGCTCGCCTCCAAGCTGCAGCCCACAATGCAATGACTGTTGCATCACAGTACGACGCCAACTATAACTTTGGATATCCTCCAGGCCAGCCGTGGCAATAGACCAACTTAGGCCAAAAGCCTAAGCTTGGGGGAGTACGTATTTCTCACCGACATTATATTCATGTTTACACACTCATTGCTAGTTGTCGGTGGTCATACTCTTTCATTGTAATATCCATGCTAGATTATTTTTATTTTTATGCTTTCTTCTTGTGTGTTTAAAAAAAACCTTAAGAAAACTAAAAAAATTAGTAGTAGCTTTCAGCTAGTTTACTTTCTTGCTGTAGTAGTAGTAATTAAAAAGAAAACCCAAAAAGATTTCATGTTCTTCTTTTGCTTGTTGGGAGCTTTCCCGTGTAAATAGTTTTATTTCTTTTCTTTTCTTTGGGGGTCGATAGGAGAAGACCATAATGAAAATGTTAAAGTGGCTCTTATATGCATTATTGTTGATTTAACCAAGAGCCCATATTACCTTGTCTTCTCATGTTTATTGAATGCTCACAGATTCCAGCTTAGTCCAATGCACGTGCACTATTATTATTATTCACATCGTTCGGTCGTGCAAGTGAAAGGCAATTATGACGATATATGATGGACAGATTGAGATGAGAGAAGCTGGTATGAACTCGACCTCTCTTGTTTTTGTAAATATGATTAGTTCATCATTCCTGATTCAGCCTATTATGAATAAACATGTTTGCAATGACAATTAGAGATTATAGTTGCTTATGCCATGCTTAATTAGCTAGGAGTTTATAATGGTTTACCTTGCGTGCCAACATGCTATTAAAATGGTTGTGATGTGGTATGATAGGGTGGTATCCTCCTTTGAATGATTCGAGTGACTTGACTTGGCACATGTTCACACATGTAGTTGAAACAAAATCAACATAGCCTTCATGATATTTATGTTCATGGTGGATTATATCCTACTCATGCTTGCACTCAATGTTTATTAATTTTAATGCATGTTCATGACTGTTGTCGCTCTCTAGTTGGTCGCTTCCCAGTCTTTTGCTAGCCTTCACTTGTACTAAGCGGGAATACTGCTTGTGCATCCAATCCCTTAAACCCCAAAGTTATTCCATATGAGTCCACTATACCTTCCTATATGCGGTATCTACCTGCCGTTCCAAGTAAATTTGTATGTGCCAAACTCTAAACCTTCAAATGAAATTCTGTTTTGTATGCTCGAATAGCTCATGTATCAACTAGGGCAGTCTGTATCTTCCATGCTAGGCGGGTTATTCTCAAGAGGAGTGGACTCCGCTCCTCACTCACGAGAAAATGGCTGGTCACCGGGATGCCCAGTCCCATGCTTTATGCAAACCAAATCAAAATAATTGCAAACAAAACTCCCTCGGGACTGTTGTTAGTTGGAGGCACTCGTTGTTTAGAGCAAGCCATGGATTGATGCTTGTTGGTGGAGGGGGAGTATAAACTTTACCATTCTGTTTGGGAACCGCCTATAATGTGTGTAGCATGGAAGATATCGCCATCTCTTGGTTGTTATGTTGACAATGAAAGTATGCCGCTCAAAATATTATTTATCTCTGCTTTAAAATCAAGCTCTGGCACCTCTACAAATCCCTGCTTCCCTCTGCGAAGGGCCTATCTATTTACTTTTATGTTGAGTCATCACCCTCTTATTAAAAAGCACCAGCTGGAGAGCACCGCAGTCATTTGCATCCATTACTATTAATTTATATTGGGTATGACTATGATTGGATCTCTTTTACCATGAATTACAATGTCTAGTCAGTCCTTGATCTTTAAAGGTGCTCTGCATTTATGTTTTGCGGTCTCAGAAAGGGCTAGCGAGATACCATCTTGTTATATCATATTATGATTGTTTTGAGAAAGTGTTGACATCCGAGATTTATTATTATTGCTCGCTAGTTGGTTATGCCATTGATATGAGTAAACACGAGACCTAAGAATTATTGTGAATATGGTTAGTTCATAATCTTTGCTGAAAACTTGAATGCTGGCTTTACATATTTACAACAACAAGAGCAAACAGAGTTTGTAAAAAAATTTCTTTATCACTTTCAGTTTATCAACTGAATTTCTTGAGGACAAGCAAAGGTTTAAGCTTGGGGGAGTTGATACGTCTCCGTCGTATCTACTTTTCCAAACACTTTTGCCCTTGTTTTGGACTCTAACTTGCATGATTTGAATGGACCTAACCCGGACTGACGCTGTTTTCAGCAGAATTGCCATGGTGTTATTTATGTGCAGAAACAAAAGTTCTCGGAATGACATGAAACTCCACGGAGATCATTTTTGGAAATAATAAAAAATACTGGCGAAAGAATCAAGGACAGGGGGCCCACACCCTTGCCACGAGGGTGGGGGGCGCGCCTGCCCCCTGGGCGCACCCCCTTGCCTCATGGGCCCCCTGGAGCTCCACCGACCTCAACTCCAACTCCATATATTCGTGTTTGGGGAGAAAAAACTCAGAGAGAAAGATTCGTTGCGTTTTACAGTGCGGAGCCACCGCCAAGCCCTAAACTCTCTCGCGAGGGCTGATCTGGAGTCCGTTCGGGGCTCCGGAGAGGGAAATCCGTCGCCATCGTCATCATCAACCATCCTCCATCACCAATTTCATGATGCTCACCGCCGTGCGTGAGTAATTCCATCGTAGGCTTGCTGGACGGTGATGGGTTTGATGAGATTTATCATGTAATCGAGTTAGTTTTGTTAGGGTTTGATCCCTAGTATCCACTATGTTCTGAGATTGATGTTGCTTTGCTATGCTTAATGCTTGTCACTAGGGCCCGAGTGCCATGATTTCAGATCTGAACCTATTATGTTTTCATGAATATATGTGAGTTCTTGATCCTATCTTGCAAGTCTATAGTCACCTACTATGTGTTATGATCCGGCAACCCCGAAGTGACAATAATCGGGACCACTCCCGGTGATGACCATAGTTTGAGGAGTTCATGTATTCACTATGTGTTAATGCTTTGGTCCGGTACTCTATTAAAAGGAGGCCTTAATATCCCTTAGTTTCCGCTAGGACCCCGCTGCCACGGGAGGGTAGGACAAAAGATGTCATGCAAGTTCTTTTCCATAAGCACGTATGACTATATTCGGAATACATGCCTACATTACATTGATGAATTGGAGCTAGTTCTGTGTCACCCTATGTTATGATTGTTACATGATGAACCGCATCCGGCATAATTCTCCATCACCGATCCAATGCCTACGAGCTTTTCACATATTGTTCTCCGCTTATTTACTTTTCCGCTGCTACTGTTACAATCACTACAAAACCCCCAAAATATTACTTTTGGTACTGTTACCGCTATTATCATACTACTTTGCTACTAAATACTTTGCTGCAGATATTAAGCTATCCAGGTGTGGTTGAATTGACAACTCAACTGCTAATACTTGAGAATATTCTTTGGCTCCCCTTGTGTCGAATCAATAAATTTGGGTTGAATACTCTACCCTCGAAAACTGTTGCGATCCCCTATACTTGTGGGTTATCAGTGCTCTCGGCGCGGCGTGGCCAACGTGGTCAAGGAACGGCTTCCATCGGACGTGGACTGTACGTGGAGAGGCTGACAGATGGGTACACGACGGCAGCAAGGAAGTGCCTCCTTATTACGCGGAAAATGACGATTCCTCCACCTGATAGCAGGGACCCACCGGACGGGCCACCGTATTTTGCGAAAAAAATGTTTCCCCCCTGACTGATGGGACCCACCGGACGGGCCACCGTATTGCGCGAAAAAAAAACGTTCCCCCCGCTGTCAGCTCGGACCCACTGGAAATGCCTCCTTGTTACGCACAAAAAAATGAATACTCCCCCTGCTGGTTGGGACCCACCTTGGTGGGAGGCTGACTTGTGGGCCTACTAAGTTGACGGGGATGGAGTGCTTTGTCAACTTAGGCAATATGAATGATTCTAGCTCCAGTGACCATACGATGTCCATCCAACGGCCGTAGTGCTTCTTCAACCTCTCGTCTTGTTGCTCCAGCCGCCCAAAGCAGCGCCGGTCGTGCCGCATGCTCCTGCCTCCCATGGCCGGCTGTGCTGCCGCGGAGGCCTCACCGCCCCTACTATTCCCACCGCTGGCCAGGTCATCCCTCTACTCACCCTCACCCCCTATTATTCTGCGGCGACGGCAGCCTCACACCGTAGTGAACCAGTGAACCCTCGTACTCCTCTACGCGTGGGCATCCACTGTCGCGTCTTCCCCAGCTCCGCGTCGTCCCTTTCCTAGGCCTCGTGTCGGTGTACAAAAGTAGGGGCTCTCCTTTTGACCCCTTTACTTGTGCACGGGCAGTCAAAGCCACGCGCCGCGGCCACACAGAGCAGGGCAAGGGAGGGAAGCCGGAGAGAAGACGAAGTATAAGACAGCCAAGGCAACGCCAAGGCCAAGAATACAAAGAAGCAGAAGGACGAAGCAGGCTCCCTCGGCAAGACCCTTGCCGGGGCAGCCTCAGCAGCCCCGAAAAGACCCTTGCCAGGGCGGCTCGCCCACACCAGTGGAGTGAGCCACCCTCAAGCCCACTGGTTCCAACTCAACCAACCACGTTGGAACTAGGGCTCGGGAGGCACCTCCATGGTGGCATGCAGATCTTTGTCAAGACATAGGAATATTCAAGATGAGATGAGGATTAAAATACAACGGTCCTCGGCAAGATCCTTGCCAAGGAGAGCCACAAGACCCCCGGCAAGATCCTTGCCGGGGACGACAGCGCGCCACGGCAAGACCCTTGCCGGGCTACCCGGCAAGGCTCTCACCGAGGACGCCAGCAGGGCCACTGCCAGGCCCGCACCAGCCAAGTCTCCACCGCCGTTCGCATGCAGCTGCCAGCCCAACCAGCTGGGTAGGCACCTGCATGGCAACATGCAGCTCCCAGGCCATCTCATCAAGCGCCTGCGTGGCGGCATGCAGATCTTCGTGAAGACCCTACCACCGCGCCACCTCAGCTGCCTGCCTGCCTACATGGCGCCGCACGCATCGTTGGCCAGGGCGCGTGTCGAAGCGAGGAGGAGCGGCGACGGACGGGACGGGCCTCGCTCCCGTCCCCGATAAAGCTAGGGGACACCTCAGCGGCGCATTAAATGCGTCTTGTCCTGTAATACGAGCGATAAGCTCGTAGCACTGTACGCCTTTCCACCTCTTGTGTGCCACTGTGGCAGCCCCTTTCGACTATAAAAGGAGGCCCATGGTGTACTGGAGGAGGATTCGGCCCTTTGAAACCACGCACCCACCATAGCTAGTTCGAGAGCTCAAGAACTCTCTGAAATACAGCCACCAAAGCAGGACTAGGGTTTTACGCATCCTCGGGGCCCGAACCTGGGTAAACGATCCTTGTGCTAATTACTAATCCTGCTCTTCTCGCAACCCTGCGCCCCGGCAACCGTAGTAGGGATTCTTGTGATCCATAGGTGTCGTTCCACACCGACATCTTTGGCGCGCAAGGTAGGGGGCGCAATTGTGAGAATCTGGTCTAGTAGCTAGCCTAGCGTTTCTTCATCGCCATGGCTCCCAAGAAGAAGACGGCCACAGCGATCGGCTTGTTGGGGGCCGAACGGCCCGTGCCAGTACGGGCGGGCAGCGGCCCGGTCGCGGACAGAACCCGGGCCGCGGACCGCTAGCACCAGCATCGCCCTGGCAGTCAGAGCCTGGCGAGCGGCGCCGTTCGTGCGCCAGGCGACGGGCCGCACGTCACCAAATCCAAAGACGGGGCTGGGCCCCCCGCAGGTGGCGCGGGGCCCTCTAGGAGTGTCGTTGTGCCACCCACGGGCGGCGCAGCAACCTCCAAGACGCCCATGCCGGCGACCACTGCGCGCTCTTCCCATGGTGTGCGCGACGAGCAGCGTCACCACGCCGGTGACCCTGGACACCGCCGTGGGAAGAGCCATGTGTGTCGTCCGCGGGACGAAGGAGTTCAGCATGCCCGCCGAAGTGCTGGCCAAAATGGCGCACAGCCGCTGGGTCATGATAGAGCTCCTTCTAACGTGGTTAGAAGTCGAAGCGCGCCACGGTCCATGCAACTGTCGCCGCCAGCCACGCCAGCGAAAGCTTTGGCGCGCGCGCAACTGCTCCTCGACTTCCCTCCTGCTGCGGAGAAGCTCGACGAGTGGAGGGCCACCATCCGGAGGCTCGTCGCCGTCGCCAACAAAGATGATCCGCGACCGGCGGGACCCTCGGGCCGGCGCTCCACCGAGCCACCACACGCCAGTGCTGGGAGGACCGGGGGTGCTGCGGTCACGGTGCACTCTCCCCCTCCTCACCAGCCGCCGCGGGCGTCGGCTCGTCGTGACGACGCTTGTGATAACATCTCTATAGCATCGTCCGACCCGCGAACCCACCGCGACCAGTGGCAAGTTCTTCGAGAACGGGCTCACAAAGATGTTCGAACCACTATCGAGCGCCGGCGTGATACACGCCACCAGTCGGACAAGCGGGCGGGACCCGCTATGGACCACCCAACGCCGGGGGGCTCCGGCGGCCTACCTTACGAGGTAGGCTGCCCAGCCTTTACCCGCAAGCTGCGGCAGTTCCAGTGGCCGTCCCACCGCACGTTCAAGCCCGACATCAGCGAGAAGTACACTGGCAAGACCCATCCGCCCGAGTTCCTTAGCATCTACACCATCGCGATGAAGGCTGCCGGAGCTCGCGACGACAAGGTGCTTGCCAATTACTTCTCGTTGGCACTGAAGCCCAATGTTATGTCTTGGTTGATGCACTTGCCGGCGGATTCCATTTCTTCTTGGTCGGATCTGTGCCACGAGTTTGTTGGCGCCTTCACTGGAGGCCACCAAGCTCATGGCCAGGCCAGTGATCTGCATATCATTCCTCGAAGGAAGGGGAAACCCTGCGCAAGTACATCCAGAGATTCAGCCGGGTGCAGTACAACATCCCCGACGTTCATCCCGCCGCTGTGATCAGCGCGTTCCATCAGAACGTGCGCAACCGAAAGATGCGCAAGGAGCTGGCGATGACCAAGGTTAAGGATGTGGCCGAACTCTATGTTCTGGCCGATAGGTGCGCCCGGGGTGAAGAGGGAAGGAAGTACCCCGGCGAGGACGCCGGCGCGGAAACCAACTCTATAGATGACGACACCACCGCCCGATGAAGAAGGGCCGGCGTCGCAACAGGAAACGCAAGGGCAAGGTCGTGCTTGCCGTTGAAGGGTCTGACAACACCGGCGCTGCAAAGAAGGTCAAGGCAGACGACCCCGGCAAGGAGATTGCCGGGTGCGTCGCCTGTCGGGCCTTAGCAGCTGCCGACAAGCCAGGGGGCTCTGGAAAGCAGTACTGCAAGATCCACCGCACCAAGGGCCACGAGCTCCAGAACTGCCGGCAAGTCGAGTTGCTTGCTGAAAAGCAAAAGGCCAAGTATGAGAGGCGGGACAAGGAGAAGGGCCAGGACGGTGCCGAGGGATCCGGCAAGAAGCGTGGCGGCCAAGGAGGCCGCCGCGAAAAGGACAACCAGCAAGAGAGGCCCGCCCGGGGCCGTGACAAGAAGCAGGAAGACGATGATCATGAAGAGGACGACGAGTCCGGCGAGCAAGAGTTCCAAAAGGCTACGAAGGCCATGTGCGTCGACGATGGCGCCTCGCTGCATACTTCTCACCGCCAGCTCAAGCAGTGGGCGCGTGAGATTACAGCAGCGGAGCCGTCGTTCGACGCTCAGAAGCCACTGAAGTGGTCCAGCACGCCCTTCATCTTCGACGCCGAGGACCACCCTGACCGCACAACCGCGGTCGGGTGTTTGCCGTTGTTGGTCTCGCCAACGATACGCAACCTCAAGGTGAACAAGATGTTGGTCGACGGCGGGGCCGGCCTGAACTTGATCTCGCCCGTCGTGATCAAAAGGCTGCAAATCCCTGATGGAGACGTCGAGGAAATGGGCACGTTTCAAGGGGTCAATCCGGGGAGGAGCCAGCCGAAAGGGAAGGTCACGCTGCCCGTGACGTTTGGAGGGGAGTTGAACCATAGGACGGAGAGCATCGTCTTCGACGTGGCCGAGATCCCTTTTCCCTACAACAGGATCCTCGGCCACCCGGCAAGTTCATGGCGGCATCGCACTACGCCTACAACATGCTAAAGATGCCCGGGCCGTTGACCATCATCTCCGTCCCCTCCGACAAGAAGGACGCGCTGATCTGCGCCGATCAACTCTACTGGGAAGCAGTTGCAGCAGCTGTCGCCAAGGCACTTGCTCCTGCCGCTGAAGCCCCGGGAGGGAAGAAGAAGCCCGACAAGATCTCTCGCACCCACTCCGGCAAGTGCAACTCCTCGGAGTGTTGTGCTACCGTCGAGGACGTGCCAGAGAGCTCTACCGGCAAGAGCAAGAAATCCAGAGCTGAGCCACCGCAGACCAAGAAGGTGTCCATCAGGGAGGACGGCACGGGAGGGGCTTTCACCATAGGCTCCATCCTCGACAGCAAATAGGAAGGCGTGCTTGTCACCTTCCTGTGGGAGAATGTCGACGTGTTTGCGTGGCAAGCATCCGACATCCCGGGTGTTCCCAGGGAGGTGATTGAGCACCACATAGCTGTCTGTCCTCATGCGTGGCCCGTCAAGCAGAAGGTCAGAAAGCAGGCTCTAGAGAGGCAGGAGTTCATCACAGAGGAGATCAGGAAGTTGGAAGCGGCGGGTTTGGTGAGAGGAGTGCTCCATCCGACGTGGTTGGCCAATCCGGTAGTGGTGCGCAAGGCAAATGGGAAGTGGAGTCTGTGTATTGACTACATAGATATCAATAAGGCTTGCCCTAAGGACCCCTTCCCGTTGCCGCGCATGGACCAGATTGTCGACTCCACGACCGGGTGTGATCTGCTGTCATTCCTCGACGCCTACTCGGGCTACCACCAAATCTTCATGACGAGAGAAGATGAAGAGAAGACAACATTCATCACCCCATGTGGTACGTATTGCTTTTTACGCATGCCTTTCGGGTTGAAGAGTGCTGGCTCGACGTTTGCAAGAGCATTCCAAATTGGTTTTGAACCCCAGCTCCATAGAAATATGGAGGCATACATGGATGACATAGTGGTCAAAACCAAGGACGGGGCAACTCTTGTGCAAGATCTGGAAGAGACATTTGCCAACCTGCGCAAGATCAACCTTAAGCTGAACCCTGAGAAGTGTGTCTTCAGCGTTCCGTCCGGCAAGCTTCTCGCATTCTTTGTGTCGCAGCGCAGGATCGAGGCAAACCCAGACAAAATCAAGGCTATTGAACATATTGAGGCACACAAGCGGATCAAGTATGTGCGTCAGCTCACCGGCTGTGTCGCCGCCATGAGCCGATTCATCTCCATGTCCGCCGAGGGCGCCCTTCCCTTCTTCAAAATCTTGAAGAAGGCAGGCCCGATGGAGTGGACCCCAGAAGCCGAGGTGGCCTTGCAGGATCTGAAGAAATACCTTTCCTCCACGCCAATACTGGTTGCACCTAAACCACAAGAACCGTTGCTGCTGTATCTAGCGGCAACGAATCAAGTGGTCAGCGCCGCACTGGTGGCACAGAGGGAGGTCGACGAGGAGGCAGTGGCAATGGCAGAACCAGCGGACGGTGAGCCAAAGATTCCCCCGGAAGGACGTGGTGCCGGCAAGGCAAGGCCCCCGGCAGAGTCTGACGCCGCCGGGGCAACAGCCGCGCAGTCAAGCGAAGTGGTGCAGAAGAAGAAGATGATGCAGCACCCGGTTTACTTTGTTAGCTCCCTCTTGCAGGGGGCTAGGTCGAGGTACTCCGGTGTGCAGAAATTGCTCTTCGGCCTCCTTATGGCCTCGAGGAAGCTGCGTCATTACTTCCAAGCCCATGAGTTCATTGTCGTCACCCGCCTCCCGCTACAACGGATACTGCACAACCCAGATGCAACCGGAAGGATTGTGGAATGGGCCTTGGAGTTGTCGAGCTTTGGGTTGAAGTTTGAAAGTACCTCAACAATCCAGAGTAGAATCTTGGCAGAGTTCATTGTGGAATGGACCTCAACACCTGAGAAATAAATCCAAGAGACCGCTCTCCCCGGCAAGGAAGCAGATTGCGACTGGATCGTGTACTTTGATGGGAACTTCTCGCTGCAAGGCGCCGGTGCCGGTGTGCTGCTTGTCGCACCCACCGGAGAGCACCTCAAGTACGTGATCCAGATGCACTTTCCCAGGGAGATGTCCACAAACAACACTGCTGAGTACGAGGGGTTGCTTGCCGGTCTCAGGATCGCGGCAGACCTCGGGGTGAAGAAGCTCATCGTCAGTGGTGACTCGCAGCTTGTCGTCAGACAAGTCAACAAGGATTACCATAGCCCATTGATGGAGGCCTACGTAGATGAAGTGAGGAATCTAGAGGAGCGCTTTGACGGTATCCAAGCGGAGCACGTTCCCCGAGTGGAGAACGACATCAGCGATTACCTGTCGAAGCGTGCTGCATTCAAGCTACCTGTGGAACCAGGTACCTTTTTGCTCCGGTTAACTCAGCCATCCGTCGAACCATCAACGGGGCGGAACAAGCGGAGGAAATCAGGTCCCGGCAAGTACTTTCCCGCCGAGCCCCCTGGGGCTGCCGGCAAGGATGCTGCCGTGGACGCTGAGCCTGCCAAAGAGCAACTGGCTCCGGCAGGGCGTCAAGCCCTGGCCGTGGAGACAGCCGCTCCCATGGCAGAGGAAATGCCTTTGGTCCTTTCCGTCGAGCCCCAGGCTCCGATGTGGGCGCAGCATACTGTCTGATTCCTCCAGACAGGGGAAATTCCTGAGGAGCAGGAAGAAGCGAAAAAAGTAGCCCGTCGGTCTGCCATGTACCAGTTCGTCGTTAACGTCCTGTACAGGAGAAGATCGAACGGTGTGAAATTGAAGTGCATCCCCCGGGAGGAAGGACTGGAGCTGTTGGCAGAGATACATGGAGGCATATGTGGCTCCCACATAGGGTCTAGGGCCCTTGCCGGCAAGGCGTTCCGACAACGTTTCTTCTGGCCCACCGCCCTCCAGGATGCGACGACACTACTAACCAAGTGTGAAGCGTGTCAGTTCCATTCAAAGAAGCTTCATCAACCAGCTCAAGCCCTTCAAACGATCCCTCTCTCCTGGTCATTCTCGGTCTGGGGGCTCGACATACTGGGCCCTTTCCCCCGTGCTGTCGGGGGCTTTGAGTACTTGTACGTTGCAATCGACAAGTTCACAAAGTGGCCAAAGGTGGAACCAGTGAGGAAGGTGACAACACAGTCAGCCGTCAAGTTCTTCAAGGGACTAGTCTGTCGTTTTGGTGTGCCAAACAGAGTCATCACCAACAACGGCACACAGTTCACAAGCCACACCTTCATGCAGTACATTCAAGACCTCGACAACAAGGTCTGTTTTTCTTCTGTGGCACACCCCCGGAGCAACGGCCAAGCAGAGAGGGCGAATGCTGAAGTGTTGCGAGGCCTGAGAACGAAGACCTTTGACAGGCTGCACAAGAGCGGAAGGCGCTGGATTGATGAGTTGCTGGCGGTTCTTTGGTCAATCAGGACGACCCCAAATCGAGCCACCGGTCAGACACCCTTTGCCCTAGTATATGGGGCGGAGGCAGTTCTCCCCACGGTACTCATATACGGGTCACCTCGAGTGCTCGTTTATGATGAGCTTGAGCAAGAGCAGTTGCGGCAAGATGAGGCGACGCTCCTTGAGGAAGATCGTCTTCGGGCGGCTGTGAGAGCAGCACGCTACCAACAAGCCTTGCGCCGCTACCATAGCCGCAAGGTTCATGCCCAAAGCTTTGAGGAAGGCGACCTTGTTCTTCGGCGTGTTCAGTCGGCCAAGAATTCCAACAAATTGACGCCGAAGTTGGAAGGCCCTTATCGGGTAATACGAGTCACCAGGCCTGGCGCAGTCCACCTGGAGACCGAAGATGCCGTTCCAGTGAGCAACTCCTGGAACATCGAGCATCTTCGCAAGTTTTACCCATAAGGTGCGGCTTGCCGGGCCCCCCGACAAGCCACCTTTTGCACAAGCCTTGCCGGCAAGGCATGTAACCCTTTGTACAAAGCCAGGCGCAGACCCTGAGAACAAATAAATGAAGCGCTGGCGCCCTAAGTTATAGCATGCATGCTAGGTCGAGTCTCTTCCTTGGTTAGGGTTGATAGTGCTTAGCGGCGACTAACCCCTAGCCTAGAGGTTGAGTGCGCGTCTCTCTGTTCTTTTCTACCCTCCTTTGGTTCGCAGGGCACATGGGCATTTCTGCTGAGCTACTTGGAAGAAAGGGAACAGACCGGCGTCCCGACCCCGGCAAACCAGAGTTGCCGGGGGCTGCAAGTACAAGGATCCAACCGCGGCAAGACAAGGTTGCTGGGGGCTGCAGATCCAGATAAGTCTTTCATCCTCTATCGTGCATTTCGGTACGGAACTAGGACATGTCAAACCTCGTTTTATCTCCAGGCTACTGTGCTCCCCTTTTTCCTATACCTAAGGATTATCTCCTGGGTCCGGATTTGGTTGTAGCCGCGGCGGCAAGGAGATAGAACGAGGAGCCTAAGCTCACTTCATCCCTGCCTCTGCCAAGGGCGCGAGAATGGTCGAACGAAGTGAGGGGCGGCAAGGCCTGTTGCTGGGCGAAAAACATTTATCTTAAATAGTAACAAGGATTCGCTCCTTGTCGCGGGGTCCACCCACGAACGAAAAGCCGGCAAACATCCCTTTTTCATTAAAAAACATCCCACACAGGTATAGTCCGTACGGAATGAAAAACATGAGCAAGGGGATTACAAGTTCTAAATTTAACGAAGGCCCGAAGGCTTACAAACTAAAAAAGAGATGAGATGCCCGTAATCCCTTTCTTGTCCCTCTCCTCAGGAGGCAGGTCAAGAAGGCGAAAGGGAAAAAGGGGCGCCTAGGCGAGCTACGAGCAGCAGAAAGCACCAAGAGAACACCTCGGTGGCTACCCAAGGGTGGGCCGGTGATGACGGTGCCGGGAAAGGAGCTGGAAGACGTTGCGGCAGGACGCCGGGCACGCGACGAAGGCGTCGGTGTCCGCGTACTCTGAGTTGACGGCCTTGCCGCCCGCCCTCTTCCCTTCCGCAGCCTCCCGATGCCAGCCTCCCAAGGAGACGGCCCTGAGAAGTTCAAGGAGTTGGCCCCTCCCCCGGCAAAACTCCACCGGAGGAGCGGCCAGGTGCAGATGCTGCTGCTGCCGCACCCGCCCAGGCTCGGGGCATCCGGGGCCTAGTCGGACTCATCCCCGTCATCTGCCCCGCTGTCCTCCTCGTCACTTTCGCTCGAGGAAGAGCTTCCATCGTCGGAGTCTCCATCGGAGGAGCTCTCCACGCAGCACTTCAGGCGAGTTCCAAAATCTCCGAAGACCTTGACGCAGAGCAACCCGTCCTCCATTAATTTGAAGTAGAGGACGAGCCCCACCGTCAGGCTATGGATGCGAGCGAACATCTTCCATCCACGGCGGAGGTACATGACCCGAGGAGCCGGGAAGTCGACGTCGACCCGCGTGCCCCCATTCCCACAGCCCCTCATGTGCAACCTGAGGGTCTGGGGCAGGTCACGCTCCATCTCCCGAGCAAACGCGGCGGGAAGACAAAGACGACGACGCGGAGGGCGGTGCAGCCTGATGAAGAACTTGCAGGGCTGGTCTCTAAAGTGGCCCTCCGTCGGGAAAGGCATCATTGGCGGGGGCGAGGCCGGCGCGCCGCCCCGTCCTCCTCTTCCCCGAGAACCACGACCTCTGCCACGGCTTCGCCCATGGCCTCGCCCCCTCCCCCTTCCTCTCATGGCCGGCTTCGCCACCGCAGGCTCAGGAGGAGGAGGGACGCGCTGTCGAGCGGCGACCCTCGCCGCCACCGTCGAGGGACCGGGGTTCCCTTTCTCCATGGCGGATGAGAGGAAGAAGCAGAAGCAGGAGGAGATAGAAGATAGAAGAATGCAGGATGCCATCCCCCCTTCCCTCTCCTTATAAAGGGGCGGGGTCGGGGCTTGGCCACCCCGCTCGGCCAATCCAGCCACCAGAGGCGCAGGGAATCAAGACCGACCCGCTGCCCCAACCAGCGACGGCCCAGTTTCCCGTCTCCACCGCTTGCCACCCCAGGCGCATGGAGGACGCGTGGCGAACGTGCAGAGCCGAGGGGACGGGTGAAGCGACCTCTCCCCACCCCGTGATCATGGGGTGTGGACGCCTTGAAGACCGCGACCCGGGCCCATTCAGTAAATGGGTCACGCCTTTACGCCTCTCCCACTTCATGGGGAAGGCGCGAGCCGCCCCCTGTATCGCGATGTGACGCATGCTTGTGGAAACCGCCCCACTCATGCCGCCCACGTCACGCACGCCCCCTTTCCACGTCGCGCATTCAACGCGGGTCGTGGGGAAGCGCAGCGGACGAAGAGTTACTGCGGTGAAAATCCGGCCCGCCTACCCGCGCACCGTTCTGGGCCTGGCCCAACAACGTGTCGCGCTTATGTGTGGCCCAGGCCCGGGGGCTCCTGTCGGTGTACAAAAGTAGGGGCTCTTCTTTTGACCCCTTTACTTGTGCACGGGCAGTCAGAGCCACGCGTCGCGGCCACACAGAGCAGGGCAAGGGAGGGAAGCCGGAGAGAAGCCGAAGTATAAGACAGCCAAGGCAATGCCAAGGCCAAGAATACAAAGAAGCAGAAGGACGAAGCAGGCTCCCCCGGCAAGACCCTTGCCGGGGCAGCCTCAGCAGCCCCGACAAGACCCTTTTCGGGGCGGCTCGCCCACACCAGCGGAGTGAGCCACCCTCAAGCCCACGGATTCCAACTCAACCAACCACGTTGGAACTAGGGCTCGGGAGGCACCTCCATGGTGGCATGCAGATCTTTGTCAAGACCAAGGAATATTCAAGATCAGATGAGGATTAAAAGACAACGTTCCTCGGCAAGATCCTTGCCGAGAGCCACAAGACCCCTGGCAAGATCCTTGCCGGGGATGACAGCGCGCCACGGTAAGACCCTTGCCGGGCTACCGGGCAAGGCTCTCACCGAGGACGCCAGCAGGGCCACTGCCAGGCCCGCACCAGCCAAGTCTCCACCGCCGTTCGCATGCAGCTGCCAGCCCAACCGGCTGGGCAGGCACCTGCGTGGCACCATGCAGCTCCCAGGCCAACTCATCAAGCGCCTGCGTGGCGGCATGCAGATCTTCGTGATGACCCTACCACCGCGCCACCTCAGCTGCCTGCCTGCCTACATGGCGCCGCACGCATCGCTGCCCAGGGCGCATGTCGAAGCGAGGAGGAGCGGCGACGGACGGGCCGGGCCTCTCTCCCGTCCCCGATAAAGCTAGGGGACACCTCAGCAGCGCATTAAATGCGTCTTGTCCTGTAATACGAGCGATAAGCTTGTAGCACTGTACACCTTTCCACCTCCTGTGTGCCGCTGTGGCAGCCCCTTTCGACTATAAAAGGAGGCCCATGGTGTTCTGGAGGAGGATTCGTCCCTTTGAAACCATGCACCCACCATAGCTAGTTCGAGAGCTCAAGAACTCTCTGAAATACAGCCACCAAAGCAGGACTAGGGTTTTACGCATCCTCGTGGCCCGAACCTGGGTAAACGATCCTTGTGCTGATTACTAATCCTGCTCTTCTCACAACCCTGCGCCCCGACAACAGTAGTAGGGATTCTTGTGATCCCATAGGTGTCGTTCCACACCGACACCTCAGCGTCGTCCACCGCCCTGGTGCTCTCGGCGCGGCGTGGTCAACATGGTCAAGTAACGGCTTCCATCGGACGTGGACTGTACGTGAAGAGGCTGACATCTGGGTCCACGGCCGCAACAAGGAAGTGCCTCCTTATTACGCCCAAAATAATTATTCCTCCACCTGACAGCGGGGACCCACCGGATGGGCAATCGTATTTCGCGAGATAAACGTTTCCCCTGACTGCTGGGACCCACCAGCTACATCTTCGCACGCAAGGAAGTGCGTCCGGGCAAAAAAAATGATTCGCCCCCCTGACTGCTGGGACCCACCAGCTACATCTTCGCACGCAAGGAAGTGCCTGACAGTCTGGACCCACCTGGTAGAAGCGTACGTAGCGTTGTCATTCTGGTAGCGAACATGTACGTACATACTGGTCGATGTAGAGGCGCGCACGTGTCATAGTAGACGAACGCACGTAGCATGTACACGTACGTACAACGGCCAGGGTGCAAGAAAGTAAATACGGCCACGTACGTACATACGGGTGGGGTCTCAAGTGCCTACTCGCGCGTATGTACGGCCAGGGCTCGTGTACATGGCTGGGTCGGAACGGAGAAACAGCGTCGTCGTCGTGTTCATGGGGAGCCAACCGGCTGGGTCAGAATGGAATGTGTCGTCGTGTTCATCGGGAGGGCTTGGACGGAACAGCCGATGGAAACGAGGCCTGGCATACCGCAGAACGGAGGAAACGGCCTTGTGTTCGACCGGCCACATTCGAAACGGGATCCTGTTCATCGGGAGGGGTCTGGCGTACCGCAAAACGGAGGAAACGGACCTCCTACGGTCGAAACGGGGGTCCTGTTGATCGGGAGGGGTGTGGCGTACCGGAAAACGGAGGAAACGGACTTGTGTTGGAGCGCTACGGTTGAAACGGGGGTCCTATTCATCGGGAGGGGTGTGGCGTACCGCAAAACGGGACTCCATGGGATACTGTTCATCTCCACCATTGACCCCCTCCAGCCTCCACGGGCTACTGTTCATCCACCGTCGACCTCCTCCAGCCTCCACCCGCGACTGTTCATCCACGGGCTCCTGTTCATCCAGCCTCCACCGTGCGCTGTTCAACCAGCCCTCTCCATGGGCTCCTGTTCAACCACCCCTCCATGGGCTACTGTTCATCCAGCCCTCCACCATCTACTGTTCATCCTGCCCTCCACGAGGTGGTCCTGTTCATCCAGCCCTCCACGGGCTCCTGTTCATCCAGCCCCAACCGGCTCGATCGATCGGGGTCCTGTTCATCCAGAGGCAACACCACGGGGTCCTGTTCATCCACCCCCAGTGGGAACTGTTCATCCAACCCCCCCCCAGCAACGCTCACTGTTCATCCAGAGGCAGCATCGATCGGCTTCAGTTAGCAGCAGTAGCGAAGGAATCGCTCGGGTTCAGTTAGAGCCCAACGCCTCGCTCGGGTTCAGTTAGAGCCCAATGCCTCGCACCCACGCGCGTGCGTGTACGAGAGAAACGCGCATCGCTCGGTCCCGACCACCCACCGTAATCGGGAACACCCCGATATTTTCCTCGCCCTCACTTCTTCCATGGTTTTTTCCGTCATGGACGGCCCAAAGAATGTCATGCAGCTGCATCTCCGGCCCGCCCAGGACGAAAAGCCCATTTTCTGCCATGATTTTTGTCATAGAAGTAGGACCCCACCACATCTATGATGATACCAGGTTTTGTCACAATTATCGTCATAGAAATGTCATAAGGATGACAGAAAAAAATTGTTCGGCCCAAAATGTCACGGATGTGTCTTTTTTTGTAGTGTATTAACCATGCTCTTAGCTGGTTCACGCGTTTTCCTTCTTTTAAGCCACTTGCCCACCTATAGAACCGCCTCGCGCTGGCCAATTCCTCTCCAAACACCTAGAAAGGCGGTTGAACCGAACAAGTCTAACTTGTTTCTGGTGGGTACATTGACGTGGCATCGAAAGGGTGTGATAGCTGACTCTGGCAAAACAATTGACTAGTACCACATTGGCATACATGAGCATGGGGCCCGGACACATCAAAAGTAGTGCATTAATCTCCAAAAAGGGTTGACCATGTCCATGGCTACCATCCCGTGCTCGGTCATTCAGTGTGTGCTTCTCGTTGTTCTACGAGTTGACGGGACACATCAAAGTTAATAGTACGTATTTGGTACTCTCTAAAAAGGGCCGACCATGTCCATGGCTACCATCCCGTGCTCGGTCATTGAGTACGTGCACTATTCACGTGCCATCGAGGAGGAAAAGTATTCCGTAGCACTAGGTGCCATCATAGTGCATGACTCACTTATGCACTGCTTATATCCATTTTCTTGCATGACACGTGCACCTTGATGCTAGATGTCTCGCGTGTTGGCAAAAGGATGAACAAAGCTGACGTCAAAAAAAGTGGAAGAACATAGATTCCCGACGACCGAGAAGGATCAAGGAACCTCGTGGTGGAGCGTCTGCACTCATAATATTTTATATTATTCAGCGATATAAAATCAACCAATCATCTCCACAGTAGACCGGAAGAGTACGAAACACGGCAGCCCAGTGTAGTTACATCATACTACATGGCTAACCCACGCTATCACCATCTTTCTTGGCCTCCGTGTGACACCTAGCTCTAGTAATCCACCAGCCGGTATCGCTTCTCGCTCCTCGTCTCTCTCGAAGTGCGGCGGGCTGGCGTTTTTGCCGTCTATTGAGGTCGGTTAACTCATCACATGTTAACGACTCTCGGGTGGGATATTTTTTTGGTGGGTTTGGGGCAACTTGCTCCAATTTAACCCTCGTGTTTGGATACTTTAGGGCTATTTGAGCCCCAACTAGCTCAAACTAACTCTAACCCATGGATCCAAACAGGGCAAAGTTAGTCTCGCAAAACGCATTAAGCCCAATTTACATGGACAGGCGGAGTACATGATACTAGCAAACGCTCACCAGTAGTAGTAGTTCATTGGTTGGTTTCAATTTTTAATTCAGTTGTTGTGCTGCTACCGTCCAATATTCATGTGCAGTTGTTTCTAGAATAAAAAAGGAGGTACTCCTACTTATGTTACTCCCACTATGGCTAGCCTAAGGTTAGTAGGTGACCTTGCGCTTGGCTCTTCACCTCTTCCGGAAGTCGAACAATAATGATGGTACTACAGTACTACTTCTGGCAATCTGACACCAAATGAACTCCTGCACGTCCACCGCTTGTAAGAAAAAGTTTCTCCTCGTGTTGCGAGCCACCGCGCACGCTTGGCGAGCGAGAAGGCATAGTAAGAAAGCTTCTCATCGTTCTGCGAGCTGACGGGACACATCAAAGTTATTTAGTAAGTACTCTCTCCAAAAAGGGCCGACCATGTCCATGGCTACCATCCCGTGCTCGGTCATTGAGTACATGCACTATTCATGGGCCATCGAGGAGGAAAAATATTGCGTAGCACTAGGTGCCATCGTAGTGCATGACTCACTTACGCACTGCTTATCTCCATTTTCTTGCATGACACGTGCACCTTGATGCTAGATGTCCCACGTGTTGGCAAAAGGATGAACAAAGCTCACGTCAAAAAAGAGAGTGGAAGAACATAGATTCCCGACGACCGAGAAGGAGCAAGGAACCTCGTGGTGGAGCGTCCGCACTCATAATATTTTATATTATTCAGCGATATAAAATCAACCAATCATCTCCACAGTAGACTGGAAGAGTACAAAACATGGCAGCCCAGTGTAGTTACATCATCATACTACATGGCTAACCCACGCTATCACCATTATTCTTGGCCTCCGTGCGACGCCATCCTCTAGTAATCCAGCAGCCCGTATCGCTTCTCGCTCCTCGTCTGTCTCAAAGTGCGGCGGGCTGGCCTTTTTCCTGTCTATTGAGGTCGGTTAACTCATCACATGTTATCGACATGCCAAGAGCATTCTAAAAAAATACTGTACTGTATTTTTATGCCAAGAAGAGGAAGCGCTTTGACCGACGGACCAAACGAGACAATCGTGTTGTGCCGTGAGTGGGTACAGTTTCTCGTTTTGAACTTGTTTGGTGTAGTAGTAACACTTGGTTTTGACTATTGATAAGATTTTATATAGGGCCTAATGTTTTCTTCGAGGATGCCTTTGACTATTGATAATATTTTATATAATTTGAAAATTATATCTTTCGAAGATCCTTTCACATTCCGTTTTCAAAAAGAAAAAAGATCCTTTCACGTACGAATTTGACTGTATGCTTTGAGCAACTTGCATGTCCTATACTGCTCCTGTTTGGATACTCTAACTTAGCTAGAGGTTAGACTAACTCATGACTAACCCTGAACTAACTGTAGCCAAAGAGGTGTTTCGGTGACAGGGTTAGATTGACAATAAATGCACTTGATGGAGAGAGAAAAGTGAATTTTCAGTGGGCCCAATGAGAACTATCTCCAATTAGGAGGTACGAGTACTTACTGTGGGAAAGGTGAAGTGATGGTTGCTTCACCCGAGCAACTTATTACTCTAGGAATATGGGAGTACCAGCGGATTCAAGGAACAGAGAAATGATGGTTGCTTCGTCCGAGCAACTTACTGTGGCGAAGGTGGGGCTATGTGATTTGACTGCCCACTAGTCATTACTACTGCGGCGCAACGACCGGGGTGAATCTTTCCCTCCAGTTGTGCACTCAATATTGCTGCATGGCAGGTGGAGCCGGATGAAGGATGTCCCACATGTCGGCAAAACAAAGTTGATTTGTTTCTGGCATTGCTATCAATCCTTCGGGATTTGTTCATATGTACGCATAATTTTAATGAAATTGTACTGTGATGCTACGAAGGTTTCAACTTTGGTTCCCGCGGGAAAAAAAGGTTTCAACTTAGGATTCATGTGTCCTCTTGCCTCAAGATTATTTCGTTACAACATTCCATCAAATACAAATGAAACTACCATGGCTGCTAATGCATCTCAATGGTTCGCAGATCAACGCCAATATTCACATCACAACTAAAGACAAAGTTGTGAGAAGGTGTACAAATAAAGAAAAATATATAATTGATCGATGTTGTTCGTAGGCATGGCTCCATTTCCTGGGCGCAGTGTCCATTGCTTGGCAGCTAGTTTCACCCAACTCTGTAGCCAAAAAAGAGGTATATGGAGGACACCACAATCCGATCATTTTGTGCAGCTCCACTAAAATCGAGCTGACCATCCCTATTGGCAAAGATATCCAATCAGTGTGATTACAATAATAGTGGAACTAGATGATGAAACATAACACACACAAACAGAAGCCGATCACCTCTGTGATCTCTCTTTAGGACTAACTACCTGTGGCACCCCGGCTCAGAGAAACCGGAACGCCCCGTATTCTAGCCCAGAGATCGAGGAGAAGTCTCTGGAATACGACACTGCTTGACATAGAACAAGTCCGCTCTTATTACAAGAATAATAATACAAGGGTCTGATGTTACAAAGAAGCAAATCAGCACGGCGACACTACGCCTGTGATACTACACTTGCTCTATGCTAGCAGCAAAACAACTCGTAGCAGCGGAATACTTCTAGCAGCGGAACAACGACGAAGGTGGTGAACGCCACTCCGCAGGGACTCTGGCTAGGACACGATCTAGCTCGCATGCACGGCAACCTAAACAAGCAATCAAGCAATCATGGCATCACCTGCAATCTGGCATGACACGCCACGTCAGTACATTGAATGTACTTGCAAGCTCACAACAACCATCAACATCAAGGCAATACAATAACATAGCATTAACAGGTTAATTAGTTAACATCTAGCATGATGAAGCAACTACTAAGCATGGTATGAAACTAATACAATACTGATAAATCACCATCTCAGATCCCCATAACCATATCCTTCTTGGCTAACCGGCCAAGCAATGTACCATCTTGATCACCTCGTGATCAAAACCAATCGGTGATCTTTCCGGCGATCACAACCATGACCAACACTTGGCCTCAAACGATGATCTTTCCGGCGATCACTACCATGACCAACACTTGGTCTCCAACATCATCATCAACATCCTGCCAATCTGTACTGCTCAACATATCAACATATAAATCACCTATAAGTCATTCCGTCATGTGAGTGTTGATCGAACGGTGTGACCTAGTACAAACCCATGCCCATGACCGAGGACGCGGCTATCTATAGGTTTAAATACACACTCTACAGAGCTAGCGCACTTTACCCACACCACGGAACCCATGGCCTCACACTCCCATTCGGGTGGACCAACGGCGTTCCGACAAAACTGATCTACTGCCATGACAATCTCCCGGTCACTCCGACTCACCCCCACTGGGCTAGTCCTGGGTGGCCCCGTGTCTACGAAAGACAACGGCCACCGTCGTGGCCAAAACAATAAACCGTCCTAAACGGGGACACGTGCACATAACAACAACAACGGGCACACAAGGTTATGTCTGCTTACTGGGCCAGGGTACCGCACGCCCATAACCTTCCCTCGTGGGAGGCACCGTCGAGAGGCATGACAATAGACCGCATTAGGGCCTCCCCATAAAAGGTGAATGTGGTTGCACTGGAAAAAGCCCGGTTCGGTGGCACCTGACCAACTTAATGACGGAATTTATCCCCAAAATATAATAGTAATGACTGATACTCCGATATCATCTATCTACCTATAATCCAAGTCATAGCAATATCCAACAAATAATCCAACCATAATCTCATCATCTCAAAATACTCCAAGGGTAGCACAACACTTCTGTCATGATGAATCCGAAAACAATAATCCTACTACTCCAATAACAAGAATAAAGCTATTCGGCTAAGATCCACATGTAAACATCATCTCCGAAAATAATACTCCAAGCAACAGAACATCAACTAGCATCATGAAAATAATCATACTAACCACTAATAATCCAAAGGCAGCATGATATCCAAAGTAATACTCCAAAATATAATAACAGATACCATCATGGAAATAATCATAATAGCTACTAAGAATCCAAAGGCACATGTCATCCACATAATCATCAAAACATAAGTCCTAGAACTCCAGGCAATATCATGGCAATAGCAAGATCAAAATAATACTCCGAGAAATGCCATGAACAAATCACAAGTAGCTAGAACAATATTTTAAACAAGTTGAAATAAAGAAACCATGTCACTGCATTGCAATCATGCAAATGGAGGGTGTGGCTTGCCTGGGGTGGAAGAAATCACCGGGACAAAGTGCGAGAAGCTTGCGGAAAGAATCGCCGGAAAACGTTCTCTCTCAGAGGGGGCTGATTAATGGCAAGGGCAAAAAGGACATTTTCACAGTGTCAAACTATCGTGAAAATGAAACCAACAGAACAGGCTCGACGAAACGAAGACGTGGGCTTTGGATTCACCTCATTTGGAGTTGTGGTTGAAAAGTTATAGTTGTTTTTCTGCCAAGGACCTATCTGTAATGAAATCATCACAAACAAGCCCTCAGCCGGAAAAACAGAAAGCGCCTTTTCGAAAATACGTCTTCCGCACAGAGGCAACGTACTTTTAGCCGAAGTTAAATGGAAATACGCCTTCCCATAAGGAAAGCGCATTTTCAACAAAACTAACACCAAAGTACGCTTTCAGGCACTGAAAACGGAAAATCGGAAGTTCGTTTCCACTTATCTGACGTGGCGGGGCGGGGTCGACGCATGTGGCTGCCAGGTGGGGTGCCGTGGGAGGTGGGGCCCGCCTGGCCAGGGTCTTCCTCCTCGCCATCTCCCCGATCGGAAGCAGAGGAGCAGAGGCAGGGGGAGAGGCCGGCGATGGCCCGGCCGGCTCCGGCCATCATCGGCCGAGCCGAGGCCACCGGGGAACGCGGGGCGGAGTGCTGCTCCCGCCTGGAGCAGCAGCAATGCCCGAGGAGGAGCGAGATCGTGGCGACGAGAGGAGGCAGGGGCAGAGCAGAGGCGCTGCCGGCGACGGGCGTTGGCGACGGCCACCTCCGGCACAGTGGAACTCTCAATGAAAGCCCCAATGTCGGTGTCAAAACCGGCGGATCTTGGGTAGGGGGTCCCGAACTGTGCGTCTAAGGCGGATGGTAACAGGAGGCGGGGGACAGAATGTTTGCCCAGGTTCGGGCCCTCTCGATGGAGGTAATACCCTACTTCCTGCATGATTGATCTTGATGATATGAGTATTACAAGAGTTGATCTACCAAGAGATCGTAGAGGCTAAACCCTAGAAGCTAGCCTATGGTATGCTTGTTGTTGGTCCTATGGACTAAACCCTCCGGTTTATATAGAGACCGGAAGGGGCTAGGGTTACGACGGTTACAAGGGAGGAGATCTTCATATCCGTATTGCTAAGCTTGCCTTCCACGCCAAGGAGAGTCCCATTCGAACACGGGTCCAAGTCTTGAGTCTTGTATCTTCATAGTCCAACAGTCCGGCAGAAGTATATAGTCCGGCTGTCCGGGGACCCCCTAATCCAGGAATCCCTCAGGGAACACACCGGGGAGGTCGGGGAAGGACGGCGCGTCCGTTCAGAGAGGAAACGGGCATCGGGGAGGAGCGGGGCTGCCGCGGCATCACATCAACAGAGGGTGAGGACGGCGGCTTCTGGTGGAGTCGGGCAGGGAGTTGAGGTTGCTCCGGTGGCGAGGCGTGCGGTTGGGGAGGCTCGCAGGAGCACGGGGAAGCCAAAGGTGGTGGTGGGAGGGGGAGAGAAGCTTCGGCTCGAGCTAATTTAGCCGGAGGGGACTGACAGCCATGGCGGCCAACAGAGGCGAAGAGGGGCTCCGGGACCGAATGGATGGGTCTGGGAGACGTAGAGGACGATGGAGAAAAGCTTGGTGAGGTCGAGAGGCCTCGGGGTGGGCTTATATAGCCGCGGGGAGGAGGAGGCGAGCTGGCGTCGCCGCGGACGCGTGTCCGGCGCCGCGGACGCGTGCCCACACGCATGAGCTCGGAGGTAGACGACGATGGAGGCTCAGAGGGAAAGCTCACGGGGAAGAGGCGGCCAAGGAAGCGCGGGGAGGATGACGACGGCGACGAACCGAGCCAAAACACCACTGTGCGCCCATGGGCACGCGGCGGCTTGCGTCGGTGAGGAAGCTACCGGAGGGCGAGCGGGGTCCAGGTGATCGGCGACGACGATAGGAAGACAATGGACATGCTCACGCGCGCTAAGACGACGAGGGGGAAGCGGACGAAGCAGAAACGGCGCCCTGGACGCGGCCACTACGCACAGAGCGCGTGCACAGGCACACCATCGTCGTAGTCACCACGTGAACCAGGGCATTCAATGCTCTACATCACCCAAAACGTTGTCTAGCTGAAAGTCCTTCCAAGATAGGTTTCAACTGCGGTGGTAGATCGATGAAACACGCTCTGGTTAAATGGTAAGAACCCTCTGAAGTTTACTGCAGTAAACTTAATCATATACTGTTGATTTACAGGGACTTGGTTGGGTCCAAAAGGTTTGTCTGGGGTGTTTGGATTAGGAAGTACTACCATACTGGGGAATTTGGCAGGAAATAGACCAAGATTTAATGCACTTGCTTTGCAACTGCATAATCTGGTCCAGAAACTTGATCAGGAAGGTGCACTCACATGGAGTGTCAAATTGAGCTCAAATTGGGCAAGCAGAGTTATTTGGTCCTATGAAGAGGCTCAGAAAGTCTCATACCAATTGGACAAGCCAAACTGGTACTTGCCTCACAAACATCTCCTCTGGAGAGAAACTTGCAAAAATTCTAGAGGAATAATGGATTGATGAACCATGCCCAAAATGGGTGGAGGTAGGTTATATGGATAATAGAAGGCCTAGAAAAATTGGCAGCCATAATGGAGCAAGATGAAATATACTTGCTTCACAAACTGAAATTTTGGACAGAATCAAAGAATTGAAGATGAGTTCTCATGGAGGCATGACATGAGCTCTACTTCGGCGAAGGGCTATGATATGATGATATGAGGGATTATGCAAAATGGCAACTCATTTTTATATGCCTAGCTTGCACCTCCTTCACAAAGCTTCTTTCTAGATAGAAACTTTGGAAAATCGTAATTAAATAATTACTAGGCAAATGAGGTTGCATTTTGGCATGTGGCAATGATATGGACAGGAAAAGGTGTCCAAGGAGTTTGAGGTCAATTGAGAAAAGGAAAATAGCACTTGCTTCACAATGTGCCATTTAGGGCAGAATAGGGAATGGATTATTTGAGCATGATGATAAACAGGACAAATGAAATATTTTGCCATATTTGAGAAATATATGACCCAAACAATTTATGAGAATTATTTGGGAATTTTAGGAGTGATGGAAATAAAGGTTGCTTCACAACCTAGGGCAATTTGAGTTATTCCTTTAATAGAAAAGGAATATTCCCAATGAAAAGAATATTGGGATTTGGGCTAGGATGAAAATGACATGGTTAGGGAAGGGTTTGGGAATGACAAGCCACTCTGGAAACAAAGCAGAGGGCATCTTCTTCAGTTTCCAGACCACAAAGCCACGGAAAAAGAAAACTCAAGCAAAAACCTCAGAAAAACAAAAGAAAAAGAAAGGGCCAAAAATCAGGCTGTCACAAACCTTACCCCCTTAAAGAAATCTCGTCCTCGAGATTTGGTTGCTCAGGGAACAAGTATGAAGATACTGACTTAAGGAAACCGTTTCCAACTCTGGTATCCTTTTTCTTATTTTTGTTCCCACTAAATTTTTATCTGACTGGCCCTTGGCTGGTTTGCTTTAATATATCTATATTCTGACAGATCTTACCTTGCTTGTTCATGCTTATACAGGCTCCAATTTCTTTTTAGATCTGCTGACTTAGCTGACTTTGATTGATTCTCACGACTGAAATATATGTCGGCCTCACAAATACAAGAGTGATTTCCGCTGGGTGTGTCATCCGGCACTGACAATCTTTCATGAATTGGTGATCAGATTTTTCTAGTGGACACCCAAGCTCTAACTCCTTGCACTGGGTTTCTCCACTAAATGCAGGTCCTTCGGGTTCCAAACAGTGAGTTGGGTCATAACCGCTTTCCTGACAGATTCTGGCTTATCGCGGAAGTTTCTGAATCATCTTAACTGGTTCCACTGTCTTGAGTATCGGATCCGTACCAAATATTTGATTGTCGCCTGTCGTGGCTAGCATAAGAGTTTGACCTGTATGATAATATCTGCAGACTTGACTGACGGTGGTTCTGCACCACGCGGGTCTTGCAACAATTTTCATACCTGCATCACTGGTCTTGCTCCTTCATTATTGTTTTCTTGGTATGGATCTTTGGCTGAAAGAGCTGGGTCATATTGCTCTTCGTATCACCATAGGTACTGTCGGTGCAATTTTTCGGCAATCGTAACTTATCCTCATTTTTCTGACAGGGTACCCCATTAAATGGCAGGTTCAACACCCCTCAAGTTTTGACCACACAAAAATGATCATCCAAACCTTTGCAAGAAATCGGCAAATAAATCAGTAGCCACCAGAACGGTCTTTACAACTCAGATTTGGGACATTACTGAAATACCTCAACCACGGCTCAAGACGGCCAAAAAGCAGCTCAAAACATGAGACCGGGTCGATAAGAAGAAGGTGGCAGCTCCCTAAAATAGCCAAAAAGCAGCTATAGGGCTACTGTCACAAAAAGAAACTCAACAGCTGTACGAGACGGCCGAAAAGCAGCTCAGAACTCGTGACAGTTGTTGAAGAGAGAAATAAAAATCGGCATCCACCCCGGATAGCTAAAAACAGCTTAGATCACAGGCGTGGTGCCGTCATTGAAGAAAAAGGGGGACAAGGGCTCATCAGGATCATTTTCCAGGTTCACAGGTACTTGTATTGAGCTCATTGATGTCATCAATCCTCATAATCCTTTGTCACACTGCGGTGTATACTGGCTTTCGTCTCTTAACCATCCTCACGTGGTTGTCAGATCCTCATCCGAGTGACTTGTAAAATCTTGGTGGTATGCTCACCGCATATATATGAGAATCTGATTCCCGAGACAGACGTGTATTCTGACTGATTCTTGCTTTTGACCAAAATGTTGCGGATCGGATTCTTGGGATTCACTGCCATATGCAATTCAATTCACAGTTTACTACCTTGTACCAATGTCTTACTCAGGAAGATTGGCTGGCTTGTGCTCGAAACTTTCATCGGACAGCTTGCTGAAGAAGACTGGGTATCGTGCTTCAGAAGCTTACCCCCTTAAAGACTTTGCTGGGGCAAGACTCGATACCTTATGTCGGAAGCTTTTGCGGTTGCTTACTGAAGAAGGCAAAGTACCTTGTAGGGAAATCATCCATGTATCATACTGAGGAAGATAGATGAATCTTGCCTTGGAAGCTTCTCGGGTATCTTGCGAGGGAAGATTGGGTTGCTTACACCAGAAGCTTCTTATTGTGACATGCGGACCGATTTCCACATATATAACCATCTTAATATTTTTGTTATTGATTTCTTGTATGAAATGGGGTTTTGCAGGACTATCCTCCTTTCTGAGTACATGCCATATTTTTGCTTGCTTCCAGGTACAGCGGGTTCCAAAATCATCCTCAACGAAAAATTAAACTTGTATCTGAGCCATACCTTTGATAATATTCTGTCAACCTTGCACACAATTTATCTTCTTGCTGATTTGATCATTTCTGCTATGAGGAGTGCACGCTGAGGGAGACTTGACACTCAGTAACATGATCAGATATCCCCCAATCTGAATGCAGTCGGCTGAGAATTCCATACTGTTGTGAGGAGTGCACGTTAATGCAAACTTTATACTGACATTCCATCCAGGATTTCTTTTGTATTCAGACGAGCTATTTCCAATTTCACTGCAGTCTGCTGACAATTCCATTCTGTTTAGCTGAGTTTCCAAATATATGCATTTCTTGCTGACCCTTCGGGTCCGGTGTCGGCTGACGAGCAACTTTAATAGGGGAAAATTTGTAACACTGAAGGCCCAAAGAAAGAAACAAAAGAAACGACTAAAACAAAAGCACACAAGCATACTACTAATATAATTAATCAAGCAATCATCACATATTACTGCTACTCACACCATAATATGCATGCACACCTAAGCACACAAATCGCGCGGAAACTCTGGTATTACGGTCTAATATGTTGTGGCGGTGTGCACGAAAATTATATCCATGTGTGGAAGTAGTTGGCGTAACCGAAGCTACACCAAGCACTGGCTGAACAGTGGCTGGATCTGGATGGATACACAGGTGAGGACAGACTTGACGATCAAGTAGCGAGACACAAAAGTCACGACCACATCATCATCAAACGTACGAAATGGATTTGTACACGTCCAAAGAATAGAATGACTGGGTAGGGTAGCGGTGGAAAAACAAGGCTCGCTGGCATTACCCTTTTCTGATAACCAAGATCAGTAAGGGTTGCCAGAGGGACGAGATGGATGGCATGATTCGGATAGAAACAAGTCTATCACCGAAATAATATGGGTGGGTGGCAGAAAAATATACGCGATACCTGAGCATCACTCCTGCAAATGGTGTCTGGAGCTCTGGGTACCAGGGCATCACTCTGCTGGGACAGAGATGACGCCGAACACCAAAGAGCAGACATGCTAAGAAGGAGGGTGCAGGCGGTGGACCGAAAAACGATGCCACCTACACTCACAAGATTAACTGTTAGTGACAAAATAATAATCTATATGCATGCTATGCGACAAACAAATGCAACAATCAAGTGCAACAAACCAACTGGGGTGTATACTACTGCTTTCTAACGTTCGCGCGGGCTAGGGCATCCTACAGCCAGACCTGCTCTGATACCAAGCCTGTGGCACCCCGGCTTAGAGAAACCGGAATGCCCCGTATTCCAGCCCAGAGATCGAGGAGAAGTCTCTGAAATACAACACTGCTTGACATAGAACAAATCAGCTCTTATTACAAGAATAATAATACAAGGGTCTGATGTTACAAAGAAGCACATCAGCACAGCGACACTACGCCTGCGATACTACACTTGCTCTATTGTAGCAGCAAAACAACTCGTAGCAGCGGAATACTTCTAGCAGCGGAACAACGACGAAGGTGGTGAACTCCACTCCGCAGGGACTCTGGCTGGGACACGATCTAGCTCGCACGCACGGCAACCTCAACAAGCAATCAAGCAATCATGGCATCACCTGCAATCTGGCATGACACGCCAGGTCAGTACATTGAATGTACTTGCAAGCTCACAACAACCATCAACATCAAGGCAAGACAATAACATAGCATTAACAGGTTAATTAGTTAACATCTAGCATGATGAAGCAACTACTAAGCATGGTATGAAACTAATACAATACTGATAAATCACCATCTCAGATCCCCATAACCATATCCTTCTTGGCTAACCGACCAAGCAATGTACCATCTCGATCACCTCGTGATCAAAACCAATCGGTGATCTTTCCGGCGATCACAACCATGACCAACACTTGGCCTCAAATGGTGATCTTTCCGGCGATCACTACCATGACCAACACTTGGTCTCCAACATCATCATCAACATCCTGCCACTCTGTACTGCTCGACATATCAACATATAAATCACCTATAAGTCATTCCGTCGTGTGAGTGTTGATCGAACGGTGTGACCTAGTACGAACCCATGCCCATGATCGAGGACGCGGCTATCGATGGATTTAAATATACACTCTGCAGAGGTAGTGCACTTTACCCACACCACGGAACCCATGGCCTTGCACTCCTATTCGGGTGGACCAACGGCGTTCCGACAAAACCGATCTACTGCCATGACACTCTCGCGGCCACTCCGACTCACCCCCACTGGGCTAGTCCTGGGTGGCCCCGTGTCTACCAAAGACACAACGGCCACCGTCGTGGCCAAAACAATAAACTGTCCCAAACGGGGACACGTGCACATAACAACAACAACGGGCACACAAGGTTATGTCTGCTTACCGGGCCAGGGTACCGCACGCCCATAAACTTCCCTCATGGGAGGCACCGGCGAGAGGCATGACAATTGTGACACCCAAAATTTTGGCCTTGTTTTATTGATTAAAATGTTGCCAGGAAATAAAACTTTTCCAATTGTCAAGTTCTACCTTTTGTGATTTTGGATTTATGCCTCTTGTGGGAAAAACCTTCAAAGGTATTGTTGGACTTGATTTCTCTCTATAATAAAACAATTATTTATTCAGTGGATTCAAATGTTGCAAGATTTATTTTCTCAAAACTTTGCTCTTATAAAATGTTTTCTTTTGCATTTGGAGCCCATTTGCACTACAACCATTTGATAAATGCTCCTAAAAATTCCACCAAAATTTGGGGATGTCATGTGATGGTTCCACATCACTTTTATGCAAAAATACCTTCTGGCCATTGGAGATTTTGAGCTCTTCACCAACTTTTCCAATCTGGTCCAGTAGGCACTTTTGCACTGCAACCCATTTAAATATTCTTCTAAAAATTCTTCCAAGTGTTTGGAGATGTCAGTGGATGCATACCATTCATCCTCAAGCAAAAACCCAGTGTTGTTCCTTGGAAAATTTGAGTGGATCAGCCTCTTTTGCATTCTGGTCCAAATTGGTGATTTGTACTACAACCCTATTTTTCCTTACCCTAGTAACCCTGAGCTTGTTCCTACTTGTAGCCCTCCCTACCAAACTCTTAAGTCCAAGAGATTGGGCTCATTGGAGGTTTTGAAATGCATGTTCTAAACCCTTTTTCTTTCTGCCCAAAACTGGAGTTTTGCAAAACTTGCACTATCAAGTTTCTGGTTTTGCCCAAGTGACATTACCACCATCTCCTGCATCTAAAGAGACACTGATCTGGAGATTTTGGCCACTCCAAGAGTTACCTAAGTGCATATGGCATTCTGTCGAATACCTGGTGTGCACAGCCACTTTTGGCAAGCTCTCTGGTTTGCATTGTGGACTTGAACTCCTGACCTATCCACCTTGTCCACTGAGTGTCTTGCTACCCCTACCTCCATCCTGTGCAGTGCCAGCTCCACCCTCGAGCTTTAGAGCGCGCTGGCATTTCGTCGAGCAGGTGCCGTGCGTACTCTGGGCGCGCCCAGAGCGCACGTTTTGCACGCGCGCGCACTACGCCGACACGCCGCACTGGCGCACTCGACGCGACCCGACCCTGGCCCCCTCTGCATCGCTGAACCGCGCACTAGCCGCCCCCTGCTCCACGGTATCTCTGACGCCCTGCTGCGCCGCTGGCCGTGCCCTTGGCGGCACGCCGGCGTCGGCAGCGGATTCCGCCGCGGACGGCGCCGCCCAAGCCACCAGCGCACGACAGCTGCCTCAGAGCACAGGCCGTGCTTATCCTCCTGCTCGTCGGAACGCTTTCGTCGCCGCCACGATGCCCTGCAACTACAGGAAAGTGGTCGCCGGCGATCTTATCTTCTGCCGCCGCGGAGCCCGCCTCGTCACGCTATAAAAGGGAACCCCGAGCCCCTCCGAGCACTCACGCGACATCAGGCCCTCCCCGTAGAGCTCCCCTAGCAGTAGATTGACCGGAGAGGACCGTCCTCCCCAACTCCGGCCAGCTCGGCCGCCGCTAAGCTCCGGTGCGATTCGTCGCAGCCGGCCACCCTTTCGCCAATCCAGCGCCACCAAGAACTTCCCCGTAGTCTTGCGGAGCTGCCCAGCTACCCAACTCCGGTCGGAGACCACCGGAGCACCAAAGTCACTTCACCACCGTAGCTTTTCCCCGCCGCGGAGCTCGCCGCCGGCGATTCCTTCCACCTCCGACGACCCAACAACCACCCAGAGGATCGCCTCGGTCTAGCCAACCCATCCCGGCCCGCAGATGCCCTCGAGGAGCCGCCGTTCGTCGCCGGCGACCGCCGGAGCCTCGCCACCGTTCGGGCACAGAGAAAGGAGGGAGAGGGAGACCAGTCAAACCTGACTAGTGGGCCCTCTGGACCCAATGTCAGTGGCCCGCGCGTCCGCCCTCTCTGTTTAAGTGGTGGCGCAAAACCCCGCGTGCGTTTCTCTGCTGGATAAGCGTATTTCCCTCGAAGCGTTTTCCTTTTTCTGTTTTTAATAAAAACAGAGATTTGACCAAACCTTGACTGGCTATAAATTTTAAAATAAAACTCCAAATGAGTTGATTCTTTTTCTTACCTCTCTCAAATTTCATCTAGTTTATTTTAAGATTTATTTCAAAAATATTTGAGACAGGTTTTGGTACTGTGTTTGAAATATTTGTTATTTGTGTATTTTGCAAAATAGGATTTTGGAGGAAAAGGAAAGCTTCCAATAAGTGCATCCTTTGCATACTCTTGAAGGCAAGCACTTCTGAACTCTGGCATAATAATTTGTTGTGGTGTTTGGATGCGATCACAACACCTTTTGACTTGGAGTATGTGGTAGTTTATGTATCGTTATGGTCTCGTGTATGAGTACACTTTGGAGTTGTTTGTGGCCAGCAATGGATACACTAATGATTTGGATCATCCTCGTGAGCTTCTCTTGCACACCGGTAGGAAGCCGGGAAAGTCGTGGTCTTGGGTAGACACGAGCTTGTCCCTAATCCCTCGTCGAGACGAGTATGCCCGGCATAGCATGGTGAGGCTCGAGGAGTGGTGATTTATTTCACTAGTGGTAATGTTGTTGGTGGATACTTGGACCACCTGAGTCGGTTGTAGACCGAGTCTTGATCAAAAGCTTCCTTCTTTTGTCGGTACCACCACTTGTCCCTGCAGGGGACAGGGTATGGTTCAGTAGGTTGTCAACCCCTTTCCAAAGCACACACCGTACAGAGAGGCCGTGATGAGGGTCCCATGGCCATGGATTAAAGCCAGTCATCCAGTCCTGGGGCATGGGTGTTTCGGTTGTAGCCGAAGGGGTAGCTCTCCTGTTTGCGCGCGGTATAAATTTTGTGATCCCATGCTACGTCGAGGTTGTAGCCTCCCCACTTAGAGTTTTGCTTGGCAGGTGTCGTGGGTGATTCCAGACACTGGTGAGTTAAGCTGGTGTGTGCAGGTCAGGCGTGTTTTCAATTAAAAGACCGTAGACGAAATTAGTCCCGAGGGACTAAGTAAACCCGTTACTCGTGGAGAATGGTACTCCCTTTGCAGAGGATATATCCTGTTGGATAGTCATGTTCTTGAGTAAGAACCACAGTCTGAGTTGAGTCTCTGTAACGGTATTCGGATGGAGAATGATTTGACTAGAGCTCTGTAACGGTATTCGGATGGAGAACGATTTAACTAGAGCTCAGTAACGGTATTCGGATGGAGATACGACTTGACTATATTATCGGTCTTCGGATGGATAAACGACTGTACTAAATATTATTTATGATTGTGGCACGTATGGATTGTGATCTTTATTATTCTGGACTAACCTTTTATTTTATGTACATGATTGAGTATCCCTGGGATGGTCCTACCTCCTTGATGTTCGCTGTGATTATTTTCTTATAAGCCCTTTCTGTGGTGTCACTCAGACGCCCGACTGCGGCATTACTATTCTGCATTTTTCCGCTCGAGGAGTCATTTAGACACTTGTTTGGCACCAGCATTACTATTCTGCATATTTCCGCTCGAGGAGTCATTCAGACACTCGTTTGGCACCAGTATTACTATTCTGCATTTTCCGCTCGAGGAGTCATTCAGACACTCGTTTGGCACCAGTATTACTATTCTGCATTTTCCGCTCGAGGAGTCATTCAGACACTCGTTGGGCACCCAGTATTTTATTTTGGTATATTTTTAACCATATGTGTGCATCTTGGTCTTTCGTATATTTCGTGACAGACGCGTGATCATCTGATTAACCCGGAGCCTATTTGATATATTATACCTGTGTTCTTAATGTTTGCGAGTACATTCAAACGTACTCACTGGCTTGTCCCTGGCTATTGTCTTGGCCAGATTCCTTGCGTGGAGATATGCATCGCGGTGACAACCTCGGAACCCGCGTGTTGGCGTGTGCAACCTCGCGAAGATAGGAGTTAGCCTGGTCAGCTGTTCTTGTGGGAAATGGAGTCCCATAGACGCAGATGAACCGCAGACCGCTTCCGCCATCAACCACTAGCAAACCTAATGTTGTACTCCTAGGCCACAATGGTCTTGTACTACATATTTTTGTACTTGCCTGGATTTTCTTGTATCAAGTGGGTACCTCACCAGCAAACAGTAATCCTGGGGCTGGTGAGTACACATGCCATTTTTCTGGGAATTTATATCCCAAAATCCGGTCGTGACAACAATAGACCGCATTAGGGCCTCCCCATAAAAGGTGAATGTGGTTGCACTGGAAAAAGCCCGGTTCGGTGGCACCTGACCAACTTAATGACGGAATTTATCCCCACAATATAATTGTAATGATTGATACTCTGATATCATCTATCTACCTATAATCCAAGTCATAGCAATATCCAACAAATAATCCAAGCATAATCTCAACATCTCAAAATACTCCAAGGGTAGCACAACACTTCTGTGATGATGAATCCGAAAACAATAATCCTACTACTCCAATAACAAGAATAAAGCTATTCGGCTAAGATCCACATGTAAACATCATCTCCGAAAATAATACTCCAAGCAACAGAACATCAACTAGCATCATGAAAATAATCATACTAACCACTAATAATCCAAAGGCAACATGATATCCAAAGTAATACTCCAAAATATAATAACAGATACCATCATGGAAATAATCATAATAGCCTCTAAGAATCCAAAGGCACATGTCATCCACATAATCATCAAAACATAAGTCCTAGAACTCCAGGCAATATCATGGCAATAGCAAGATCAAAATAATACTCCGAGAAATGCCATGAACAAATCACAAGTAGCTAGAACAATATTTTAAACAAGTTTAAATAAAGAAACCATGTCATTGCATTGCAATCATGCAAATGGAGGGTGTGGCTTGCCTGGGTGGAAGAAATCACCGGGACAAAGTGCGAGAAGCTTGCGGAAAGAATCGCCGGAAAACGTTCTCTCTCGGAGGGGGCTGATTAATGGCAAGGGCATAAAGGACATTTTCATAGTGTCAAACTATCGTGAAAATGAAACCAACATAACGGGATCGACAAAACGAAGACGTGGGCTTTGGATTCACCTCATTTGGAGTTGTCGTTGAAAAGTTATAGTTGTTTTTCCGCCAGGGACCTATCTGTAATGAAATCATCACAAACAAGCCCTCAGCCAGAAAAACAGAAAGCACCTTTTCAAAAATACGTCTTCCGCACAGAGGCAACGTACTTATGCCGAAGTTAAATGAAAACACGCTTTCCCATGAGGAAACCGCATTTTCGACAGAACTAACACCAAAGTACGCTTTCAGGCACTGAAAACGGAAAATCGGAAGTTTGTTTCCACTTATCTGACGTGGCGGGCGGGGTCAACGCATGTGGCTGCCAGGTGGGGTCCCATGGGAGGTGGGGCCCGCCTGGCCAGGGTCTTTCTTCCTCCTCGCCATCTCCCTGATCGGAAGCAAAGGAGCAGAGGTAGGGGGAGAGGCCGGCGATGGCCCGGCCGGCTCCGGCCATCATCGGCCGAGCCGAGGCCACCGGGGAACGCGGGGCGGAGTGCTGCTCCCTCTTGGAGCAGCAGCAACACCCGAGGAGGAGCGGGATCATGGCGATGAGAGGAGGCAGGGGCGGAGCAGAGGCGCTGCTGGCGACGGGCACTGGCGATTCCGGCCAGCTCCGGCCAAGGGGAACACGCCGGCGAGGTCAGGGAAGGACGGTGCATCCATTTAGAGGGGAAACGGGCGTCGGGGAGGAGCGGGGCTGCCGCGACATCACAGCAATAGAGGGTGAGGACGGCGGCTTCTGGTGGAGTCGGGCAGGGAGTTGAGGTTGCTCCGGTGGCGAGGCGTGGGGTTGGGGAGGCTCGCAGGAGCACGGGGAAGCCAAAGGTGGTGGTGGGAGGGGGAGAGAAGCTTCGGCTCGAGCTAATTTAGCCGGAGGGGAGCGACGGCCATGGCGGCCAACAGAGGCGAAGATGGGCTCCGGGAGCGAATCGATGGGTCTGGGAGACGTAGAGGATGATGGAGAAGAGCTTGGTGAGGTCGAGAGGCCTCGGGGTGGGCTTATATAGCCGCGAGGAGGAGGAGGTGAGCTGGCGTCGCCGCGGACGCGTGCCCACGCGCATGAGCTCGGAGGTAGACGACGATGGAGGCACAGGGGGAAAGCTCACGGGGAAGAGGCGGCCAAGGAAGTGCAGGGAGGATGACGACGGCGACGAACCGAGCCAAAACGCCACTGTGCGCCCGTGGGCACGCGGTGGCTTGCGTTAGTGAGGAAGCTGCCGGAGGGCGAGCGGGGTCCAGGTGATCGGCGACGATGATAGGAAGACAATGGACATGCTCACGCGCGCTAAGACGACGAGGGGGAAGCGGACGAAGCAGAAGCGGTGCCCTGGACGCGGCCACTGCGCACAGAGCGCGTGCACAGGCACGCCATCGTCATAGTCACCACGTGAACCAGGGCATACAATGCTCTACAGCACCCAAAACTTTGTCTATCTGAAAGTCCTTCCAAGATAGATTTCAATTGCGGTGGTAGATCGATGAAACACGCTCTGGTTAAATGGTAAGAACCCTCTGAAGTTTACTGTAGTAAACTTGATCGTATACTGTTGATTTACAGGGACTTGGTTGGGTCCAAAAGGTTTGTCTGGGGTGTTTGGGTTAGGAAGTACTACCATACTGGGGAGTTTGGCACTAAATGGACCAAGATTAAATGCACTTGCTTTGCAACTTCATAATCTGGTCCAGAAACTTGATCAGGAAGGTTCACTCACATGGAGTGTCAAATTGAGCTCAAATTGGGCAAGGCAGAGTTATTTGGTCCTATGAAGAGGCTCAAAAAGTCTCATACCAATTGGACAAGCCAAACTGGTACTTGCCTCACAAACATCTCCTCTGGAGAGAAACTTGCAAAAATTCTAGAGGAACAATGGCTTTATGAACCATGCCCAAAATGGGTGGAGGTAGGTTATATGGATAATAGAAGGCCTAGAAAAATTGGCAGCCATAATGGAGCAAGATAAATATACTTGCTTCACAAACTAAAACTTTGGACAGAATCAAAGAATTGAAGATGAGTTCTCATGGAGGCATGACATGAGCTCTACTTTGGTGGAGGCTATGATATGATGATATGAGGGATTATGCAAAATGGCAACTCATTTTTATATGCCTAGCTTGCACCTCCTTCACAAAGCTTCTTTCTGGATAGAAACTTTGGAAAATCATAATTAAATAATTACTAGGCAAATGAGGTTGCATTTTGGCATGTGGCAATGATATGGACAGGAAAAGGTGTCCAAGGAGTTTGAGGTCAATTGGGAAAAGTAAAATAGCACTTGCTTCACAATGTGCCATTTAGGGCAGAATAGGGAATGGATTATTCGAGCATGATGATAAACAGGACAAATGAAATATTTTGCCATATTTGAGAAAGATATGACCCCAACAATTTATGAGAATTATTTGGGAATTTTAGGAGTGATGGAAATAAAGGTTGCTTGACAACCTAGGGCAATTTGAGTTATTCCTTTAATAGAAAAGGAATATTCCCAATGAAAAGAATATTGGGATTTGGGCTAGGATGAAAATGACAGGGTCTAGGGAAGGGTTTGGGAATGACAAGCCACTCTGGAAACAAAGAAGAGGGCATCTTCTTCAGTTTCCAGACCACAAAGCCACGGAAAAAGAAAACTCAAGCAAAAACCTCAGAAAAACAAAAGAAAAAGAAAGGGCCAAAAATCAGGAGTTGGATGAGGAGGATAGCAGAACCAATCTCCCTTTCTGCAGTCCCACAGAAATGTAAAAATGTTGCCTGTGTGACATTTTGGCGGAACGGCACAAAACACTCTTAAGAAAAAAGTGATTTGTGCAGTTCACCAAAAGGTCACAATAGCAATGAGGTGAAATGGATAGCCCTGTTTGCAAAAAAGAGGTAGAAAGGTAACAATTACTGGCCAATAACATGAGTTGAAGATACATACGCCAACAAAAAAGAAGCATATTCCATGTAATGAGGGAAATATAGCAGCATGGTGGTTTATCAAAAATGGTTTGAGGACGAGATTGCAAGATGGAAAGTACGCCGACCGAGATACGTTTTAAGCAAACAACTAAAGAAGATCCACATGTAGCAACGTGGAAAGATGGGCAGTGGAGCAAGGCCGGAGGAAGATGTACCTGAGGGTCATCGGGATGTTACTAGGAGGGCACCGGCGGCCGGGATCTGCCCATACTGGGGCAGCGAGCAAGTGGTGAAGGCCCTGCCGCGCCGGAGCTTGGTCAGAGAGAACGACGAGTACCGCAGATCGGGTTGTGCTGCCTCAACGCCGTCGAACGGAGATACGATGCACATTTCCGCCGACGGGCGGGATGCGGCCGGATCACTGACCAACGGTGAGAGAGAGAGGCCACCGCCGCCCTGTGTGAGATGGTGTGACGAGAGACAAACCCCGGCAGGCAGGCTCCGTTGTATATGGTGGAGCGGATTTTTCCATTTTCCCTACGGCAATCGTTTTATATTCTGTACGTGCCATTGAGGAATGGACTATGCTTCGGTGCCTTAAGGCACCTGCCTTTGTGTCCATGACATGTGGGCCCAACAGGTGTCTGGCCCACATGTCAGTGACCCAAAGGCAGGTGCCCTAAGGCACCGAAGCTGCGTCCTTGAGGAATATATAACTTTATTTAATACTAATGCGTGAAGTCGAACTTTGTTCCGTCTAGGCGTGGTACCCGACCCTCCTTCGAGTAAACAACCACTACACGCGTCAAATTATCATGTGGGCTGCCTTTTCGTACAGAAACGAACTCCACCATGTACCTGTGCGGGTGTGGCCGGGAACGAGACTTGAGTACGTGCGTCCTACGTGCACCCCTTCTTTAGGTGCAGGTACGTACGTGGGTGGGTGTGAGAGAGATGGTTTGTGCGAAACAGAGGCAATGTGTCGATGATATCTCAAACAAAAAAATGTAACATATACAATGTGTGTGAAACAGAGTCATGGATATATCATATATAGAGGGAGCGATCCATGAGAAGAGAGTGGAGGGATCATCGGCATGAGATATCGATAGAATCGAAAACAGGGATGAAGTGTGTGGCTGCGCGGTCGATAAACAGTGCCATCGAATTTGTGTTTGCCCACGTCAAAGATACAGGGCGGCTGGCCTAATGGAATTTGAGAGGGAAGAGGTGCAATCTTTCTCTGTGGCATGGATACCTACCTACAACGTTCGACTATTGGTGTGTGTGTGTGGGGGGGGAGGGGGCAGAGACCTAACTATTGAGAGGTAGATCAACTAGTATATGTGTGGAGAAGGAGAGATACCTAGCTATGTATTGAGGGAGATCGATCGACATCCATGGATATGTGTAGCAGAGGAATAAGGTTGGGAGAAAGACAAAGGTAGAGTGTCGGAGGGTTGGTGGTGGAGTGGCGTCTCACAAATGGTGGGAGAGGCCTGCTAGACAAACGAAGGGCACGAGTGCAATATTAATAAGAGAGGCCCGAGGATGTTTGTCTGTCTATGCACGTGCATGTGAGAGACGGGTCGGGAGGTATGCAAGGATGATGAGGGGAGACGATATGGTTGTGGTAAGCATACATAACTACATAGGAAGATCAACCGTCGTGTGTCCGAGAAAGGGAGAGACATAACTAGTGAGGTAAGTCTATCGGTGCGTAGGGAAAATGAATTATAGTCGACCTGGCTATATGCAGGGAGATCGGTACGTATACATGCATGCATGTGTTAGAAGCAAATAAGGTCCGGAGAGACAGACAGGGGGAGAGGGGTATGGCTAGGAGGTGGTGTGAGTGGCCTACCATGTCGAGGGGGGAGGAGTGTGCGAGTATGAGATCGATGAAAAGAGGGGCGGGAGTGTGCACTAGCGTGGAACCGTATTGGACGTATGGGGGCATGGACGGTGAGAAGAGAAGAGGGGAAGAATGTGTTTGTAGTAGGCACACTTGGCTAGAGAGGTATATCGACCAGTGTGTGCCGGAAAGAAGGAGCCGGGGGGCCTACATGCACCGCGGGTGAATGACCTAAAGAGAAATAATGAACGTGCGCGATGGAGGGGCCGCTGAGGCAGGGTGAGAGGGGGGCGGGCGTGTGCATGCACGATAGAAAGTTAGCGCTAGCTAGCTACAAAGAGAAGAGGATCGTGAAGGTGTAAAAGACGAATAGAGATCATAATTCATTATAAAAAAGTGGATACGGATACTTGAAGAAGATATCATAATGTACAACATTGATTATAATTTGGGCTAATGCGTGGCTTTTACAGCTCAGGGCTAAATACTTGTCATAATGTAGGGGGCGGGGCACTATACTTTGTGTGATAAACATGGTGTACGTATGGAAGATGGTTTATATTATGAATATATAGTTAGTACATCAAATGTACTATTATTTGGAATCAACATCAAGTGTATTCAAAAAATTGAATTCGAGTTCATATAGTACACATAATTCATATCTATCTCTATAGTAATCATGTGGTGTGTTGTTAAGGTAATACATGAATGATGATTGAAGTTGGCAACAATCATGATTGTAGATTCTTATTGAAATAGAGAAATGAATTCAAATTTAGTTCGAATTGCAGCGGTAGTATAGACATTTGGAATGCACTAAAATGTTGGTATGAGTAGGTAGGTTACATGCATTATACAGCCAGTGAAAAAATTTAATTGGACATAACATGGATTCATACTCCCTCCTTCCATCTATATAGGGCCTAATGCGTTTTTGAAGACCACCTTTGACTATTGACAAGATTAATAGTACATGACATGCACAATGTGAAAATTATATCATTGAAAGCTCCTTTCACACAAGAATTTAACGATTTGCTTTGTGTAAGTTGCATGTCATATATTATTGCTCTAATATTTGGTCCAAGTCAGCCTCGAAAAACGCATTAGGCCCTATATAGATGGAAGGAGGGAGTAACTTTAAATAGCATTTGTATAGTAAAACGGGACAAGACTCTCTCTTTGTGTGGTGTGAATAGTTTTATTTTTTCATTTTTTTTCGTTGAGGGAAGTGCGAATTGATTTGGTACATACAAGTACAATATTACACGTTAGGCTTGTTCCTAAAATTCAACCCACGCCTTGTTATATCCCGAAAATTCAGATAACGTGCTCCCAAAACAGGCGCCTTCACAACCCGCGCCTTGCTATCCCGAAATTACAACGCGCACGAAAACTCCCTCCAGCTGCCAAATCCCGACATGCGAAATCCCCTTCTAACCCTGAGCCGAAAGGGCCGCTAGTTCAAATCAGTGGGGGTACTTTTGTAACACACCCTACATTTTGGACAAGCGCGTCCCTAAGTCATGGTTCCCCCTCCCATCGCCTACTTTTAGCCATCCGAAATCCCAGGCCGCCATAACCTCTTCGCTCCAGCCGTAAAACCCCATCCTCCTCCGTCCACCACCTCATCGCTACCCAGCCGGAGCCTCTTCACCAACGACGTCGTCCACCGCAACAGCTCGACGTCCCTCATCCACCTCCCCGGATGAGGATCCGTCTTCCATCTCGTCGTCCCACCGGTTCATCCGCCCCGTCCTCCACCTCCAAGGAGCTGCTCCGACGATTGCCTCGTCTATCGCGGCTGCTCCATCCCCACAGCACCGCCTTAACCTACTCCTCCGGAACCGCAGCATCCTCACCGACTCCTCGGACGAAGCCGAGGCCTACTCGATGCCACCAAAGAGATTGTACACTCATCGCATCGCACCTTCTCCTTAACTCGACCTCCCGGCGCCGACGGTGCTCCATCCCGCACCCCCATGGAGCGGCTACCTCGAAGCCGGCGCCGCGGGCGACATCTCCATGGTGGCTCTCCCCCAGTGCGAGGCCCCTTCGGCGGCGGCGTCCATACCAGCGGGATCTACTGCTGCTGCTCCGGCTCTCGCTCGCTCACTCGCGCTGCTGCTGCTCCGGCTCTTGCTCGCGCTGCTGCTGCTGCTCCCCCCTCGCTCGAGCTACTGCTCTACTCCGATTTAGCTACACTTCGGGCGACTCCGAGTCAGTTGATTTTCAGGGGGTGGGGGGGGGGGCTCGCAGGGAGGGGGGCTTGTTGGAGAGGTACCCCACTATCTATCTTAGGGTTCTGGGTGGGGGCGGTGCTCACCGGCGAAGGGGGCGCGGTGGTGGGGCGGTGGCATGGGAATCGCCGGAGAAAAAGTTTGGCGCAGGGGGGCCTAGAGGGCTGGCCGGGGCGGCGGCAGACTGGCGGTGGGGAGTTGTTTCGGTGCTGCGAGGCGGCGGCGGACCGGCGGATGGGAGTTGTTTCGGGGCGGCGAGGCGGCGGTGGACCGGTGGTGGGGAGTTGTTTCAGGGCGGCGAGGCGGCGCGGGGTTCGGCCGGTGGTGGCTGGCGGCTCAGGGGGGTGCAGGTTGAAGATGAACTGCAGGCCCTCCCTAAGCTACATGTGAAGTGCCTCTCTACTACCATTGCTTTCAGTTTCGACAGTAACATTCTGATTCGACAGTAAATTTCACTTTCGTCAGTTAATTTCAGAGTCAACAGTTTTTACCTCATCTGTTGTAGTCATGAGGGTTTTGGTGATGTAAATTTTACATCTATCACTTTTTGGTAATGCATTTTACATCATCTATTGGAGATGCTATTAGAATCCCATTTGAGATTAACGATGTCTATCTTGTGCTGCTTCAGCCTTGACGTCTTACGGCTCACCGGAGCCGCTCCAGCGACAAAACGATCCATCACAACAGAGCAGTGCCCTGGATGCCGTCTACAGATTCCTTAGATCTTCCTCCACACCTCCGATAGCCACCTCTGCCTCAACTTGTTCAGTGACCAACCCAATGATGTTGAGGTCGACATGGCTACGGCAAAGAGGTTGTACACTTGTCGCATCACTTATTACTCTACATTCATGTCGATCCATTAGGGCTATTTTGGTTCAACGGAAAAACATAGCAATAGGAAATTTTATGCATTTTGTTGAAAGGAATGGAGCAAAACATCCACCTGGACCTACTTTTCAAAATCTTATGCATGAAAACAAGACCAAGTGCATTAGTGGCAGAATAACATTCTAACTGTACAAGCTTTCATATGGTTTCACTTTATTTTGGCCATGTTTCTTTGCATTCCTCTGCTCTTCCAATTCTTGTGAACCAAACACCCAAGTTGACAGAAATCCTGTGTTTACAAATGCTCTATTTACCATGTGCATTCCTATCCTATTCCAGTGTTTTTCGTATCCCTGCGTTTTTAGAATCATGCAAGCCAAATGATCCCTTACAGAATGACTTCTGTTACAGGTAGGTGTCGAAGGAAACTTTGTGTGGTTTGTCCTGCTCCTGCCGTGACGTCGTCCACCTCACTTGAGCTGCTCCATCGACAGAAGCATCCACCAAACCAGACATCACGACTCCTGACCGTCTTTCGCCGCCTCAGATCTCCTTCCTTGCCGCCGGCACCCACCGCAACGGTATCACCATCATCGACTCAGCAGATGAACCTGAGGAGTAAACGGGTCCACAAGAGAGGTCGCACACTTTTGTTTCTGCTTATGTTATGCATTGCTTAAAATTACCTACTACTTTATCATCCTGTTCACCTCTTAGACTCCAAGTCAGGTCCAAATTAATGTTCAAACTTGAGTTCTAAATTAGTTGTGGGGCACATATCGAGGCAACAATGAATAGTATATCTGTCTAATATCTGGTTCACCTAGGGTATGCCTATGTTGTTCATCTTGGGTGGGAAACAAATAGTAAGGCAATCATCATCTGTCTTTTCATTAAATTAAAGAAATCATCAGCCTGCTATCATTATTTTTAGATCCATCCACTGGTTGTTACCATCACTCTAGATTTCTGCATGCTCTCCTTACATAATCTCACCATATTTTTTCGTATGCATGTCATATTGTACACAGTCATGGTGAACATGTAGAGAAAAAGAGAAGAGTTTTGCGCGGCAATACAATGTCATGCACACATCGCTCCATGGTGGGTTCAATGGCAAACCCTCCCCCCTCTCCAGATTGTAATCCAGAGGAAGATATCTATTCTGAGGCGGATTTAGACGCAGCTGACCACTCCTAGTTACCCCCAAGGTGTTTGCTCTACCTTGGCATGATCATGTTAGCCATATCATGCATATGTTGCCTTGCAGTGCCTACTTTTGACGTCATATATGTCATCTGCTTTGTTTAGACATGTTCTGTAATGCCACCTGTTTAGTTTCTATATCATATATGGGAATTATGCAGTCTCATGTTTTTTAGCCAGCCATAATATATGTGAAATGTGCAATGCCATCCTGTTTAACCAGGCATCATATATTTGAATGATATCTTGCCCATCCTTTTCTTCATTACATTTCCATTTGTCGACAATGTTTGTACATTAAACTACTCTTCCTGTGAATCAGCCATTTGGGTGGGAGATGGAAAAATCTGGAGTGAAAACAAGGCCTTCAGAGCAGACAGTGCTACCTGTCGAAGCAGATCTCTTGTTGGGTCCCGATAGCTCCTCAGAGATGGATTCAGAGACAGATGACCAGTCCTATTCCCCCACCGAGGTGTATGCTCTAACTTGGCACGGTTATACTGCTCATATCATGCATATGGTGTCTTGCATTGCATAGTTTAGACATCGTATACAGAATATTCAACACCATGTTCTTAGTTCAGACATTATATATGAGAATGCCCTCTGTTTAGCATATAAATCACATATGTGAATTAAATCATGCGATCCTGATTACTTAGATAACATGTATGTGAATTATGTCATGCGATCCTGTTTAGTTATTCATCATATCTTTGAATTATGTTATGCTATGCTATCCAGTTTAGATAGACATCATATATGTGAAATTATGTCATGCTATCCGTTTTAGTTAAACAATATACATGTCAACTATTTCATGCCCTCTTTTTTCCACACTATCTATTGCATCTGTCTCTCACACAATGTCTGTACATTCAACCATGTTTCCTGTTTATCAGCCATTTGAATTGGAGCGGGTGATGCCAGTATCTAGCAGAGTAAAAACATGGTCTTCAAATAAAACAGTGCTACCTCTTGGTGGAGATAGCACCCCGGTTGTACATGCACGAGAACCAGCCCTACCACACATAACCCAGACTCTCGCAGATTGTACCCCTACTGCGATGGACAGAGAACCAGCTTCACCCAATCTAACCCCAACCCCAGCAGATAGTAACCCAGTTCCTGTTGACACAGCACCATCTCCACCACAGAGCTCCCAAACAAGAGTAGTTAGTAAGGTAGCTCCAATGCCGAAAGGGCCAGTACTACCACAGCGAACCCCAACTCCACCAGTTAGTACGCCTATTCCTGTGGAGGAAGCACAACCAGCCAGTCGTAGTTTAGCATCTATCGCATTTGATGTTGTTAAATCCTATGTGCGTATCTTCCATCTTGGAAATATTATACTGAAGATGAAGGAAAATGCCAGTTGCAGGTGTTTGTCCAGGAGTTATGTGTAAGTAATGTTATTCATGGCAATTACTTTGCTTTGTCCCATACATTCTACCTCCATGATGGTTATAATACAACAAATTTTCCCATTTTTCTCTATAGAGAAGGACCGATTTGGAAACTCAGGATGAGGTAACCTGTGCTAATACCTCTGCTATCTTCAAGAATGCTTGGTGGCAGTATCGGAATTACCTGAAGAAAACGTACTTCACTGGCAAAGAAACTCATCAAATTCCCTTACGTTCTCCTGAGACACATTTACTGGACGATGACTGGGAATGCCTTGTTCTGTACTGGTCCCGAACCAAGAATGTGGTAAGGTCTATGAGCTCATTTTCTATTTTTAAGTACTATATTCTTGCATCTTACTGTACTCTGTTCATGTAGAACAAGTGCTTAAACCTGAAGAACAACTGTTCTAATTTAAGATTCCATTGCTATCGTGCATACTGCTTTGCTCTTGTATCACTGTATTTACTCATACAAACTTATTTTTAAATGAAGGATCCAATCGAAACTCCAATGTCACAACAGGTATGTTCATGCATGTTTCTTTAACAGGTTTGCTCTTATCAATACCTCTATTGATTTGAATTTCAATTGTGTATACAGTTGACTTCTCATATCATGCACATTACTAGCATCACAACAGAGCCAATAGTGTTGTTGTACATGTAGACCCGTGGTACCCATCTGAAATCTTGTTGTGCCGTGTAGTTTCCCATGCTTTGTATTCTTTCACTGCTGCTTTGTCTTGAACTGATATGATTTGAACCGTGTCTCTATTTTGATTTGGCAAGACAATGCAGTGACCATAGGACATAGATATATGTTTGTTTGATGCTTTTATTATGTACTACTTGGCAATAGAAGACTTGGTAGTTTAATCCTGTCCACCTTACTAATGAACTGGTTCACCGAAATGAGTTTCATATACTAGTACATGCTAAACCTGTTATGTGTCTGCTTGTTTCTTCTTTTAGAATGCTGACAGAATATTGGGGAAGAGTGCCTTATTAAGCAATGGTAAAGGAAGTAATGCAGATAAGGTTCAGGATAGTGAGACATCCTTGTTGGTCTCCAACAAAGCTGATAAAACAGCTAAGGAAGACTATCTTGAAGACAGTGAGACAACCCCAAAGTCCTGTCTTGGTTTAGTGTTCGAGTTACTGGCCACTACCGCTTGCACAAGCTATACAAACTCACTGTCTGAATCAGTTCGGTTTCTTGAGTCTCAACTACAAGCTGAAAGACATCGATCAGCTGATCTGCGACAAGAAGCGGAAGGACTGCGGAAGTCCCTGGAGCATTCAGATGCATACTTTCTGGTGCAACAACAAGCGTTGGAGGATTTTAGCGCCAAACAGGACAAAGCTAATAAGATTGCTAAGCTTATTGCCAGCATGGTGGATACCCAGGATAACGTTTCTTGAGCTCTTCTGAAGTTGTTTCAGTTATGGACTTGTTTTGCTACCGCATTTATTTGCACTGGTGGCCAATTTAGACAGCCAGTGTATGTAATATGGTGCTTTGTTCCCTATATTTGCACTGGTGGCGAACTTTGATACCCAGAGGATGTAATATGTGTAATAGCCGTAATAGCCTAGCGTTAGTTCCTTTCTTATTTATTTCCTTATTGTCTTGTTTAGTTGTTTGCTTGTAGTCACTGTAGTTCTTTTTCCGTGTTTTTCTAGTGGCCACAATAAACTAGGCCACAATAACCATGGCAACACACGGACTGTTGTGACCATGGTCCTGCTACGTGCGTAGTGACCATGGCCCTCCACTTGCTGTACGATCCATCGGACTTCCATGGGCCGTAGGATCCATGGGCCTTCTACGGGCCGTAGGATCCATGGGCCTTCTACGGGCCGTCTCATCTATGGGCCTTCCACGGGCCGTATAATCGTTTCGCCAAACATGGGTCGTACTATTTGTGAACCAATGACGGACCGCAAAATGGGCCGTAAACGGGCTAGAGTGGAAATCGTCTGTTTTATGGCCCAACCATAACGGGCCGTTAATAGGCCGTAATTGATGACGCTATGAAAACAGCCCAACGTGTTAACGGGCCACAAGCAGGCCGATTGTAACCACCGGTTGAATTTGGCCCACAAGCTGAACAGGCCAGTAACGGACCGTAAGTAATTGAATTCTAGAAATGAGCCCAAGAATAAATGGGCCCTTAGAAGGCTGAAAGTTAACACGGGTTGGAAACAGCCCAATGAAATAATGGGCCGTTAATGGGTATAAAGCGGTGCACTGTTCATTACGGGCCAGTTTCACCAAAGGCCGTTAGTGGGCCAAGAGTTACAAAAGGCCTCATATGGGCCAAAAGACATCATGGGCCATACATGGGCTGGAAGTTACAACGGGCTGGAATCATATTGGACGGCCCAGATGAAGTTACTGGGCGTAATTCCGATAGGCCGTAACGGGCCGTGAGTTAGCGGCCGTAAATGGGCTATATACGAACATGCCATTAACAGGCTTTCCGTGGCCCGGGCCGTTACCTTTTGACCAAGTCAAACGGGCCGGCCTTTTCACCGGAATGGGCGTCTGTCGGGCCATGCCACGTGTCGACGTATCATAGGCGCCTCCTGTCTAGTGAGTGGATGACATCTGTCCTAGCGGTGAGCCAACACGTGTTTCCTCCGGCCAATGAGAATTTTACACGTGGAAAATCCCAATTGGTCCGGGCTGTTAACGGGTTATCGGATCCAAAACCGGACCCGATAGCTTAACGGCGACCCGTTACGATGGATGCCACGTGTCGGTCACCCTTGACGAAAGCACTTCCATGACGCGCCATTTGTCGTCATGGAAATGGACACTTCGGTGATGATAATTTTGGTAATGTCATGGAACACTTCTACGACAGCACAGGTATGACTATCTTGATTCCGTCATAAAATCGTCATGGATGTACATGCATGACAGAAAACGTGGCCTACTATGACAAACACGTATCATCACGGAAGTGTATTTTTTGTAGTGGAGGGAGAGGGTTTTGGGTGGGCCAAGGTTTTCGGATGCGTACGTGGCAATGGTCCAGACGCCCGCAATGCCCCCTGAGTTTGCTTTCAATTTGCACGAAAAGGATATCCGAACCGGCCATCAGACTGATATAGAAATGCGTTGAATGGCAAAACACGTCCGAACTGTGCAGTTCGAATGGATGGGGTGGCTTGAGGGTCCGCATTATAGATGCCCTTATCTCTCGCAACCTCCTCCGCGAATGGCGTATGTTCCTTCATACTTTTTTATCCTGCAAAAAGTCCTAGTGGCCAGATTGTTCGAGCCAAAACAGGCCTGACTGTCTGGCCCATAATTTTTTAGCCCAAACGGCTATAGTTTTTGAAAGTGCGTTATATCGACTAGAGGGTGGTGAATAGGCGATTTTTACAAATTCATTACTAAGGAAATTCTATGCGACAAAATACAAGCAACGGATAAAGTACTCATGTGATGCATAACAAGACAGTATCATAGTCATCATGATGAAATGAAACATACACAGAGCACATGTAGCGTGTAAACAGGATAAGCAGGCAAATGACAAGGTGACTGATGAAATAGGATTGAGGAAATTGAGAAAGTCAAAGTCAAAGTCTTCAAAAAGTAACGATCAATTTCATCAACACATAAGCGAGGAAATGAAAGGGTTTAGGAAATAGAACTAGTAGCTTGGTGAAGACAGTGATTTGGTAGACCAGTTCCAACTGTTGTGACAGTTCTACGTCTGGTTGGAGTGGCTTGGTATTTAAACCAAAGGACACACAGTCCTTATTGTATTCTCCTTGAGCTAAGGTCACACAGACCTCGCCCAATCACTTGTGGTAAGTCTTCAAGGTGACTTCCAAACCTTCACAGACTTGGTCACTCAGTGATCCATAGTTCCCCTTGGATGCTCTAGACCTTGACGCATAACCGCCTGGAAGATGCACAGTCTTCAAAGGTAACAAACATAGGTTCCACATAGGAACAATCTCTTCAGTGATGCTCAATCACTTTGGGTTTTAGGTGTTGGGGTTTTGGGTTTTTCCTCACTGATCATTTTCTCTCAAAGTCCTCGGAGCATGGGATGCTCTAAATGACAAGTGTCAATCTATCTCTTGGAGCAGCCAACAACCTAGTGGTTGATGGGGCGGCTATTTATAGCCAGGGAGCAGCCCGACATGATAAGACATAAGTGCCCCTAATGATATGACCGTTATGTGGATAAGATATTTGGGACAGCTGGCGCGAAGCACAACAACGGTCAGAAATTTGAGCTCTCAAATTCCTTAGGGCTATCATGTTCCTCACTGTAGGAAAATTCGTACTGGCGAATTCCTAACTCCTCATTCAGAACAAATTCCTCAGAGGCCAGAAGATCTTCATCTCTGTCACTGATGAAATTGACTGAACCACAAGAGATTTCCAAGGGCTTCACTCGAAGGATTGGGTATGTGAAGGCTTTGAGATGAGCATCACTTGGAAATTTTTCCTTAGTATTACCTCGACCCCCTTTAATAGTACGATGTTTCCTATGACTCAAAAGAAGGAAATCAAACTGCAAAAACAAAAGTCTTGACGCTTCATAGTCCTCGCATCAATATCTTCAAGGTCACACCAATTTTCTCATTTTGAAAGTCTTCATGAAAACCAAAGTCTTCAAATGAAGACATTTATTTTTAGGGGTCGACTTTCATCGGATATATCAAACTCCTCAGAGACTTATAAGACCTGTGTACACTCACAAACACATTAGTCCCTTAACCTATAAGTCTTCAATACACCAAAATCACCAAGGGGCACTAGATGCACTTACAATCTCCCCCTTTTTGGTGATTGATGACAAATAGGGTAAGTTTTCAACGGGGATAAACATACGAAGTGTAAATACTGAATTTGAGGAATTTGATTGTAAGATATAGAAGAACTCCCGCTGAAGATGTGCATATTTGAGGAATTTTCTTTGGACTGCAAATGCACATGGTAGGATAAAATCTTGGAAATCTCCCCCTATATCTCGTAATCCATTCACGCATTTAACATACAGTATGAAGAATTTGAAATGCATGATGGAAAATGGTGTCTGACAAAATTCAGGATGCGTGCATTAAGGTACTTGAGGAAATAAGCATGTAGAAAGTAGTTCAAAAGTATCAGCCACCATCGGACTTCAGTTTACAACTCATCAAACAAACACTTCAGAAGAGCGAGAGTTGTAACTTAACAATAAACATCCCATATATAGAGACCCGCTTGAAGACTAACTCAAATTTCTCCCCCTTTGTCATCAAATGACCAAAAGGGATGAAAAATGAGGACTAACGCCCCTGAAGAATATCATCTTGAGGTCGATGGAGGAGCGCCAGCGTTGTCAGGGTCGTTTATTGGAGTTGGGCCTACCGCAGTGTCGTTGAGATCCTCAGCCTCATCCGTCTCACGCGATGAAGAAAATGAACTTGTGACCAGTTGAGGAACTTTGACCTTCTTGAATTTCTTCGAAGAAGGATGAAACCAATCAAAGTTCTACTGAAAGTCCATCTGCTTGAGGTCTTCATCACTGTAAAGATGAGAAAGTATAGCCCAAGTGCGATCAAAGATTTCATGCACATAGTAATGATTCTTCTTCACAGTATTCTGCGTGACAGTCATGTTTTGAAGAATTGAGCCAAATTGATGCTTGACCCACTTGTGATTGCGATCGAATTTCTGATGAAGACTTAGAAGAAGCTCATGATTAGTCATCACATGGGGGGCAGTGGCTTGAGGATGTTGCTCGGTGCCTTTAGCAGCAGAGTCCTGTGTTGGAGAGTCATCATTGGTGGAGTAAGATGCAGCCTTACAAAATTGACCATCCAGTGGACGAGTGCCTTCATCAATAACAACAACTTTGCCTTTTTCATCAACTGGGGAAATTGTCCTTTTGAAAACTTTAATAGGAGGCAGAAAGCTAAAGTGATTTTTAAAGTCAGCCTTGTACGGAATTGAAGACCTGGTTCTGAGGAACCTCATTATCCAAGGAGCATAGGGCTTCAATTCAAACAGTGAAAGAGCAACATTGGCCAAAATTCTCATGAAGAGATCGTGATAGTTAATGGGAATCCCATGGATGATGCTGAACAGTAGATTTTTCATGATGCCAACAACTTCTTCTTCTTCTTCTTCACGGTTGCGGCCTTTGATCGGACTGAGTGTTTTGGTCAATATGCGGTAGACGGTCCTGGGCACATACAAAAAATCCTCCACGAGGAAAGTGGTTCTTGGAGCTTGGGTTAGATGCAAAGGCTTCAACAATACTTGCATGAGATGATTTTGAAGTTCAGCTTCCTCATAGATAAGCCTTGCACCTTCTGCTGGAGGGCTGAATGGGATGGCATGAAGCAATTCAGTTGTTGGAGCTTTGTAGTGAGTGTTTTCAGTCATCCAGTCCATAACCCATGAATTAACATCTGAGACATTGCTAGTGGGGTGCAGTTTCTTCAGGCACGACTAAAGCAGTCGCCCTAGCATTCGCAATGTCTTCAGGCACAACAGTTTCTTCAGCTGGCCTTGGTTGTTCTTCAGCAGCCTGAACAAAATCTTCAGCTGCTCTTTCATTTTCTTCAGCAGGCTGAGCAGAATCTTCAGCCTGAGGAATTTGTTGTTGCGATGGAGCTGCAACACTTGCCTGAGGTTCTTGGCGGTGTTGAGAAATCTGACCTTGGCTCCTAGCCAATCAACAGGGTATCGGTCAAATTCATCACTAAGGACTTGGATTTCCTTCTAAACTCCAACAAGTTCTTCAGGACACAAAGTGAGAACATTGTTCCTCGGAAAATGCTCTTTCTTGTACGGGTCCTTCTTGACTCACTTGGCCTTCTCAAATTTCCACTTTCCTTCGCCTGTGAAGGCGGTCAGCATGTGACTTTGACCAGGAGTCAGATTCAAGTCAGGGAGTGGAGTGTTTGGATCCTTATGCCAAATTTCAATAAAATCAAGGATCTTCTTTGGATCCAGCATAAGAGGCACAGAGCTGCCTTTGGCTCTAGCAGCCCTTTCTTGTCTGTCTCTGATGATTTCAGCAAGTTCATCATCATCGGCTTCATCATCATCAAATGGAACCTGGAAATCCACTTGTTTCTTGTGAGGACTTGGCCTCTTACCACGTCCAGGAGTGGACTTAACCTTCAGCAGAGATAGACCACCTGAGCATTGTGGTTTAGCTGAGGAAGTTGCAGATGCCCCTGAGGCAATTGAAAATCCAGCAGTCCGCTGACACGTTGCAAGATGCACACGTGTAGACGACTTTCTGGCAGCAGCTGAGGATTTTGCAGAGATAGAAGGAGTTGGTGCAGCCCTTGAGGAAGTTGCTCAAGGAATGTGCTCTGAGGGCTTTGCTATTGAGAAACTTGGCCGTGAGGGCATTGAGCTTGAAGAGTTTGGCTTCAAAGCTGGTTTCTTCTGCATGGCCTTCTTGGGTGCGGCTTTACTAGCAAAGGCCTCAACAACAGCAACAGCTTGAGTATCTTCATTGAATTTCCTCACTGCTTCTTCGGCAACCTTTTGGAGCTTTGCTTGGAGCTTGGCCCATTCCTTTGGAGATTCCTCGCCACGCTTGATGCTGGTAGGATTAGCTCGTTGGCCATCAGCCAGAGGTGGTCCTCTGTATGCGCACTTTGCGCTTTGTCTTAATCTGTTTCCCATGAGTTTCTTCATCTGGTGCACAATATTCAACATATATGTCCTCAGGGATTTCAAATGTTGTGTTGGCTTCAGACCTCTTTCCTCCTTTACGAGGTATTTTCCCATCTGCCATTTTCTTCACTTGAGGATTCTGAGGAAGTATGCAATTTATCTTCGAGGAACGTTGCAAATGAGTTAAGTTGATGAGAACCTAGAGATTCATCAGCAGACATTTTGTACCTGTGAACAGAGTATAGGTGCGAAGAATTTGAAGAGGTCATATGCGTTCTCAGAATTTTTTCAGAAAGTATCAAGTTGAGGAATTTGACCATAGATTTCTTGAGGAATTTCACTGAGCATTCTTGACTCAGGATCTAGAGTTGTACAGATTTGAAAATCCACACAATTGAGGAATCTTGAGGAAAATCATAGCTTGGAGACATAGATCAAGGAAATGAATCATTGCGGTGTTTAAGGAGTGGACAGTTGAGGAATAAACACTTTTTGAGGTTTTTTATGAAAATCATAAGAATCAAAGTAGGGCAGTAAAATCAGATTTTAATTACCCTTGATGAGGAACATGACAAACTGGGAGTAGAAATGGAGAAGTTCGTCAGTCCAGATCTCCCACATCCTAACTTGGCGGCAGGAGACAGCTACGGCGGCGGCGGAGTGAGGATTTCCGTGGCCGGCGCGAGTACGACGGTGACGAGGTCGAGGCAGTGCAGCTCTTCCTCACCAGCGACAATGGAGTTTAGTGGTGTCGCCAGGTCAGAGCTCAAGCGAGGAGAGACGCGGTCGAGCGGAGTAAATGAGGTCAGTGGAGGGTAAGGGGTATTTATCGCCGAGGTGAAAACTGTTCGCTCGAAGAATTTGGACGAACATACCGCTGACCCTTTATATCCTATAGGCATATGTCACCCATGTACTGAGAGGTGGAGATCATGGGGGTGATCGTGGGTGAGTATTATATTCCGTCATCGGAAGTGGAACGGTTTGAGCGGCAACTGCCAAAAATTAGATATGAATTTTTTTTTATGTTTCGTTCGCAAATTCTTCATTTGTCAAGGACCCACTGAAGACTTTGAACGGGTTTCAAATAGAACGCACATGAAGAATTTGTGAATAGACTAGGTTGAGTTTACCATACAGGAGGAACGGGTCCGACCACATTCACTTAGAGGAAAAGTCAACTTGAAGAATTAGCAATAAGTGAATGCTGTTGAGGACATTAAGAACTCATATATATATATACATATATATCTATAGTCAATGAAGAACACTAGTCAAAAAGTTGAAGAAATTCCAAACTTGAGGAATTTGGAAATTTGAAGAGTTTGCAAAAATGACGAAAAACTCAATTTTGAAGAGCCTCAATTTTTTGTTGGTGGCGTGACCCACCGTATATGAATGATGATTTCAGACACCGCATACAATTGTCCTAGGGCTCTGAGAATCAAATTCTTCATTAATTTCTTCACACTTAGAGGGTTAGTCTTCATTGATTGAAGAAAAACATTACTTTGTGTGTTGCACATCTAAGTCATCAGTTTTGCATAAGTGTTACAATGTGTGTCCTTTCAAAGAACATTCGAAGATTCTAAGATATTTAGCTCACACTGCAACTTGCAAAGTCTCTTTTCATCCATGGGCTTTGTGAAGATATCAACCAGTTGTTCTCCAGTCTTCACATGGTCGATGAAGATATCGCCCTTCAACACATGATCTCAAAGAAAATGATGACAAATCTGGATGTGCTTAGTCTTCAAGTGCTGAACTAGATTGTGAGCAATCTTGATGGCACTCTCGTTGTCACAGTAGAAAGGCACCACTACTGCAGGGTGCTGCTAACGCGACACTACGATCAGAGATCCTTCGACGAAACTGTGTGCGATGCAATAATCGCAAACGGTGGTGTAAAAACCCGTCAAAAAAGGTGCAAAACATTTGCGATGACGGATGCATCAAACACGGTTCGGATTTTAGTTGCGTGTGCGATGCAGGGCATACGATTCAGTTCAATTAACTGTTTGCGATGAGGAGGAACAAAAGAAACGGGCAGCCAGATGGAGGTGTGTGCGATATACAACATATAGTTCACTTGGATGAACTGTTTGTGATTAGGCAACACAAAAGAAACGGTCATCCAGATTAAGGTGTGTATGATATACGGCATGCGGTTCACTCGGATGAACTATTTGTGTTGAGACAAGAGAAGGGAAACGGTCAGCCAGATGAAGGTGTGTGCGATGTACATCATACGGTTCACTCGGATGAACTGTTTGTGATTAGGCAACACAAAAGAAACGGTCAGCCAAAGCAAGGTGTGTGCGATATACGACATGCAGTTCACTCGGCCTTGTTGTCAGTGTGTGACCTCTGTGGCAACCGTTCGCTCCCCACTAGCCTCTTCTTGTACCGTGGCAACCGTCCACTACCTCTTCGCCTTTCCCTCTCGATTTGGAACTGCTGTTGCACGCTCTTCCTCCCTCCATTTGCCTTCACCCTTCCTTCTGCCATTGTTCGATCATCTTGTCCATGGAGGGAGCAGGCCGGAAACGACCCCGTTATTCTTGCCCTGATCTGAAAGATGACGTGGTGGAGGAACTCATTGATCGGTGCGACGTCATCACTTCGGCTAGCATGGCAGGTTCGTTCAATACCATTCTCGACTCAACTAATAACATCATTACAAGGAACCCAAGGGTCTAGGAGCGGTTTGATCTCACCTCACTACTGCAGGATGGGCCAAACGTGACACTACGATCAGAGACCCTTCGATGAAATTGTGTGCGATGCCATAATTGCAAACAGTGTTGTAAAAGAGCCGTCAAAAAAGGTGCAAAACGTTTGCGATGGAGGAGCTATCAAACACGGTTTAGATTTTAGTTGCGTGTGCGATGTAGGGCATACGGTCAGCTCAATGAACTGTTTGCGATGAGGCGGAACAAAATAAACGGGCAGCCTGATGAAGGCGTGTGCAATATACAGCATACGGTTCACTCGGATGAACTGTTTGTGATTAGGCAACACAAAAGAAACAGTCAGCCAGATCAAGGTGTGTGTGATACACGGCGAACACGTTCGTAATCACAAATGTGTGCGAAGACCAATAATAACACAGACGATTGCTGCTAATAAGCCGTGTGAATTGTCTGTCTAATGTAGAATAACATGTATATATATATAACTGAAATAAACATCCAATTACATAAGTGACTATACAGATCATTCGCACACACCTCAATAAACAATTGCATGCATTCTAAAGTAGGAGAAATGATCGTCTAGTCATCTACTTCTTGTGACGCTCCCGCCACTGCTATGTGGCTCGATCCCTCGTCTGGGTCAGGAAGAAGACAGTTCCTCATGTCAACGATCCGCCTGTACATCTCGTAGCTTGTGTACGCGTCCATGGCCGCGTACTTGACATGTTGTTCATCCAGTCTCTCATGCCACACACTGTGCCAGGCGTTCTTGTCATGATTGCTCTCTTCCTTCATCTTCGCATAGTAGGGGTCGATGATGGCCGAGGCGAGGTCAACCAGGGAGTTTAGTTTGTTTTTGTCGCTACCCCGGACCTGCTTGTAGTGGTGCTGGATGTTGACAAGATTCGGGAATTTCAAGTCCGAAACCTTGAGCACTTTTAGATCGTTGGTGGTGTCCACCATAGCGAAACTGTAGTCGGAGCTGTTGATAAACCTGGAGAAACGCTCGCATGGCCTTGTGGCAAGGTGGTAGTGGTAGACGAGGACGTCATGTCGCATGCACAACTGGGCGACGACAACCTTCTGATCGTGCCCGGCACGACCGATGGTGTACTCGAGGTCGAAGCCGACTAATCGGAACTTGTCCTCGGCAAGGAACTGCTCCATAGTTTGGATGGAGCTCTCCACCGAGACTGGATCGTTCGTGTACACCACTGAGAGGGCCTTCTTTCACGTGGGTGTCCACTACGTGATGCGCGGTGAGCTGCCCGCTGTTGTCATCGTCGGCCGCTGGGAGTGCCATTGGAACAGTTGGATGTCCTCTCTGTATGTGTCCTCGTGGGTGTGCTTATTTTGTCGTGTGAGACGAGAAATGAAGGCAAATGGACGCAGGAATAAAAGGGGGCCAGGCGGCGTGGATTCTCGGCGCGTCCGCATGGCAGTTTTTGCAGCGGGTAACTACATCGTCGCGTCGCGCCCTGCGCAACCGCTTGCACACGAACGTGCATGATCGTGCACCGGCCCCAAACACTGGCAGCGCACGTGGAGGGACGAGGGCAGAGCACCCGGAGGGACGCGAGAGCAGAGCGCGCTGCGGCCGCCTGAACCGCAAGCTACCACACGCATAGAGCAGTTGAACACGCAGGAAATGGTCGCCTACAAGCCGGCCGACAGTTGCGTCGCTGCATAGAGAGCGGTCGTGTGCTACCACCTCCGTCTAGTCTATAGTCTCCTTTATATTCTGTGCCATACTTTGCCCTCAAATTTAACCAACAAAATGTTAATGCATGTTTTAAAAATTATTTAATTGGAAACTATGTTCAAATACAAATCCAACTATATAATCTTTGGCGACATGCATTCATATTTTATTAGTTAAATCATACTTATGAACCAGGACGGTGGTATAGTAGGTAATAAAATCGCAAACATTTTTTTATTAACCGTATGTGTACATGGCCTTTCGTCCTCCTCTCGCACGTCTTGTCACCCCACTGCCGCAGACGGCTTACAGCGCAAGCTTGCGCAGCGCGCGGGGGCGTTCTTTTGGCCAAACGGTGGCGCCAATGAATCGTCGGTGAGCCCATTCCCGCACAACCTCGCAGGTTCCCGCACAAGCTTCCCGCCTGACTCGGTGAAATCCCCCAAAATCCCTCACAGCCGGCGAGTCCTGCGTCGTATTTTCCCCTCCCTCCCTGTAGCTTATCTCGTCTGCTTCTCCCATAATCGCCAATGGCACCGGTCCGTCGTCGTCGCTCAGCCACTCCACCATCATCAGAGGACAGCTCCAGCTGGGAGGCTACACCGCGGCGGCAGCGCAGTCCCCGGCGTAGTGTAGTGTGCGTGGCGTCCCTGTTGGGTGTGCGCGGAACACCCACCACACGCTCTGCCGCCGGTGCCCGTCGGCAGCTGTTGCTGACCGCCGTTGCCACCACACCACCGTTGCCGCCACACCACCGTTGAAAGCCAGGGCCATCGCCCGCTCCGCCGCCGCGGCCCGAAGGCGGGAGGTGGCCGTCGTGGCCGCCACCCCACTGCCTGACACTGTGGCCATCACCCGCTCTGCCACCGCGGCGCGAAGGCGGGAGGTGGCGGTCGTGGCCGCCACCCCATCGTCGGCCGCCATGGCCGCCAGCCCACCGTCGACCGCCGGGGTCATCACCAGCTCCGCCACCGCCGCCCGAAGGCGGGAGGCGGAGGTAGATGCCCACACGTGCATCAGCGACCTTGCGCGCTATATCGATTTCCTGCGGGAGGAGGAGGAGCTCCTCGTCGAGCACGCAAAGAGCCTTACCACTGTCGTGGCCGCGGCACATGCCGCCTCAGAGGCGAGGAATCAGGAGATCTGCAAGGAGAACCACCGCTTCGAGAGGGGTCTTCGGGAGCGGCAGAGGGCGTTCGAGGTGAGCGTCGCTGAAGCTGCAACAGCGGCAGGGACCGCATTGCGGTTGCCCAGCTCGTCGTTAGGCTCCTCCTCCTCCGCCTCTTACTGAGCGCGCTCGGCAGAGGAGAGGCAGCCGGAAGTAGTACAAAGCCCCTCCGCAGTAGTAGTAGTATTTAGGGGCTATTTTGTCCAGTTCATCTGACTATAGATGTGGTGGAACTGTACAACATACTTAAAATTAGCTAGTATATATAGTTGAACTAGCTATTTCAGTATGTGGTTGGCAACAATTGGGGAAAAGTTTGGTCGGTTCAGCTGTCGAGTTGAACTGTTTGTATAAATTAAGAACGACTGCTTAATCAATGAATGTAATCTATGCTTAATTACTGAATTTTAGTTGCAAAAATTAGATACTGCTAGTGATTTTTAGCTTCATATTTTGACAAATCGCAGTGTTACAAGGATTGACAAATCTTACCAAATTCTTTGTACGTGGTTGCACATGGGTCGTCCAAAACAACCGTTTGCGTTGAAGGGATGCACAAATCCTGCACTGCTCTCACTTTGCATACGGGTGTTCTATCTAAAACGTTAGCGATCAAGAGCTGCAGAAATCCTGCTCGGCACATTTTCTCTTGGCTTCCTGGGGAAGCTGTCGATTTGCATATGGGTGTTCTAACTAAAACGTTTGCGATGAGTGTTTTATATTAAAAAAGCGAATTAAACTGTGGCTTGGGCACCATTAATGGAGCGGATGCGAGCAAGGCGGGCGGCCATGGAAGTCAAAGGCCTCGCTTCCCAGTGAGCCTACGCAGTGTACAGCTCACACGCTTCCCGGTGAGCCTGCGCATTCGAGGACAGCTTGCACGCCTCTCTATCAGCCTGCGCACCGGGCGGCGCTCGCACGCCTCCCGTTCAGTCAAGGTCGAGCAGCTGTCCGCACGGCACCTCCTACAGCCATTAAAACCAAGACACGTGGCGTCACGTGAATGGTTAACACAACACACATGGTTTGTATTATCCAAACGTTTGAGATATTAAAGTGGTATCTATTTTTTTAAATGCCTTTATTGGCTGTCATTATTCCAGTGCACCTTCTCTCAAAATGGACACAAAAAATACCACAACATATCGGGTGCTATTCCATGATAGCATGCCAAGTTTCATGAATTTCAGACAAGTTTTGGATTTACTAGAATTTAGAAACCAGGGATCTCAATGTTTTGCCAGCAATGAACGGTGCCCTGGTGTTTGAAATTCATTCCCATTTCTTGCATGGGACCTACGCATGCACCCAAGGACACAGATTTGATTTTTCAACCAATTTATATGCACCGGAGCATGTGCATGTAGTTCAATTTTGAATTATGCACATAAATGCATTGAAAACTCAGTTAATGCATAAAAATGTCCAAACGAACCCCAAAAAATCACACAACACTCCTGTTGTTCTATGTTGACACGAGAAAAAATTTGAAAGCAATAAGAGGCAATGGATATCGTTTCGTCCCCAAAGGTGGGACGTTCCCTACCGAAAACCATCATGCTTGTTGTGAGAAGCTCCGGTTTGTGAGAAGCATATACCCAAACCTGCCCCAAATGGTATATAATTTTTACCACGACATGTTGATGCCGCTCCATGATAGCATGCCAAGTTTCATGAATTTCAGATGAGTTTTGGATTTACTAGAATTTAAAAACCATGCATCGCAATGTTTTCCCGGTAATGAACGGTGCCCTGGTGTTTCAAATTCATTCCCGTTTCTTGCATGGGACCTAAGCATGCACCCAAGGACACAGATTTGATTTTTCAACCAATTTATGTGCACCGGAGCATGTGCATGTAGTTCAAATTTAAATTATGCACATAAATGCATTGAAAACTCAGTTAATGCATAAAAAATGTCCAAACGAACCCCGAAGAATCACAAAAATTCACACAACACTCCTGTTGTTCTATGTTGACATGAGAAAAAATTGAAAGGAATAAGAGGCAATGGATATTGTTTCGTCCCCAAAGGTGGGACGTTCCCTACCGAAAACCATCATGCTTGTTGTGAGAAGCTACGGTTTGTGAAAAGCATATACCCAAACCTGCCCCAAATGGGACAAAAAATTTACCACGGCATGTTGATGCCGCTCCATGATAGCATGCCAAGTTTCATGAATTTCAGACGAGTTTTGGATCTACTAGAATTTAAAAACCAGGCATCTCAATGTTTTGCCGGCAATCAACGGTGCCCTGGTGTTTGAAATTCATTCCCATTTCTTGCATGGGACCTAAGCATGCACCCAAGGACACAATTTGATTTTTCAACCAATTTATATGCACTGGAGCATGTGCATGTAGTTCAAATTTGAATTATGCACATAAATGCATTGAAAACTCAGTTAATGCATAAAAATGTCCAAACGAACCCCGAAAAATCACAAAAATTCACACAACACTCCTGTTGTTCTATGTTGACACGAGAAAAAAATTGAAAGCAATAAGAGGCAATGGATATCGTTTCGTCCCCAAAGGTGGGACGTTCCCTACCGAAAACCATCATGCTTGTTGTGAGAAGCTCCGGTTTGTGAGAAGCATATACCCAAACCTGCCCCAAATGGGACAAAATTTTTACCACGGCATGTTGATGCCGCTCCATGATAGCATGCCAAGTTTCATGAATTTCAGACGAGTTTTGGATTTACTAGAATTTAAAAACCAGGCATCTCAATGTTTTGCCGGCAATCAACGGTGCCCTGGTGTTTGAAATTCATTCCCATTTCTTGCATGGGACCTAAGCATGCACCCAAGGACACAGATTTGATTTTTCAACCAATTTATATGCACTGGAGCATGTGCATGTAGTTCAAATTTGAATTATGCACATAAATGCATTGAAAACTCAGTTAATGCATAAAAATGTCCAAACGAACCCCGAAAAATCACAAAAATTCACACAACACTCCTGTTGTTCTATGTTGACACGAGAAAAAATTTGAAAGCAATAAGAGGCAATGGATATCGTTTCGTCCCCAAAGGTGGGACGTTCCCTACCGAAAACCATCATGCTTGTTGTGAGAAGCTCCGGTTTGTGAGAAGCATATACCCAAACCTGCCCCAAATGGGACAAAATTTTACCACGGCATGTTGATGCCGCTCCATGATAGCATGCCAAGTTTCATGAATTTCAGACGAGTTTTGGATTTACTAGAATTTAAAAACCAGGCATCTCAATGTTTTGCCGGCAATCAACGGTGCCCTGGTGTTTGAAATTCATTCCCATTTCTTGCATGGGACCTAAGCATGCACCCAAGGACACATATTTGATTTTTCAACCAATTTATATGCACTGGAGCATGTGCATGTAGTTCAAATTTGAATTATGCACATAAATGCATTGAAAACTCAGTTAATGCATAAAAATGTCCAAACGAACCCCGAAAAATCACAAAAATTCACACAACACTCCTGTTGTTCTATGTTGACACGAGAAAAAATTTGAAAGCAATAAGAGGCAATGGATATCGTTTCGTCCCCAAAGGTGGGACGTTCCCTACCGAAAACCATCATGCTTGTTGTGAGAAGCTCCGGTTTGTGAGAAGCATATACCCAAACCTGCCCCAAATGGGACAAAATTTTACCACGGCATGTTGATGCCGCTCCATGATAGCATGCCAAGTTTCATGAATTTCAGACGAGTTTTGGATTTACTAGAATTTAAAAACCAGGCATCTCAATGTTTTGCCGGCAATCAACGGTGCCCTGGTGTTTGAAATTCATAACCATTTCTTGCATGGGACCTAAGCATGCACCCAAGGGCTCATATTCGATTTTTCAACCAATTTATATGCACTGGAGCATGTGCATGTAGTTTAATTTTGAATTGTGCACCTAAAATGGCTAGAAAACCAATTTAATGTATAAAATGTTCAAACGAACCCTGAATAATTGCAATTCTTTTACGACACACATGTAGTTGCATGTTCACTCCAGATAAAAGTTCTAGCAATTCAAACACCGTCCTTTGCCGCTGTGACCCCATTATGTAATTCAAATCAAGATGAAAATTCAAGTAGATCGCACACAGTTTATTATCAGCAACCGTGTGAGATGCAACACAAAATATCCTGGAGCACCGTCGGTGTATAGCACGCCTATGGCTTACGCGAGAAGGTGCGTCGGCTACAGTCCACAACCGGCGTCTCAAGCACACTAGCTCGCTCCCCAATATCATTTCACTGTTCAATCGTCGCCGGTGAAAGATGGGCATGTGGACCCGCGTCGTGAGGGCAACTTCGGTGGCCCACTACGGCGAGAGCGCGGCTGCAGCCGCCATGCGTGTGCTAATAAGGTGCATGAGCGCGGCCACAATCTGCGACCGGGCGGCAAAGGCAGCCCAAACGGCCATTGTTCCTTCTCAGGTGGCGGCAGCAACATCTGCCTCGGGGATAGCAACTGGCGAGAGCGGCACATCAGCTGCCTGTTCCACAGCGGCGACCCTAGCCCTGTTGGAGGCCGCCCACGACCATGTCGAGGCCGCCCACGCCCAGCTCCTAGTGGTCACCGCACAAATCGAACGAAGCTTCTCCGACAACGGTCGGCAACCCATGGCCGAAGAGCTGGCAATCGCCGAGAGCGTTCGAGCAGCCGTCCGTTCCTCCATCGCATACCTTGCGACAACGGAGCCCGTCCAAGCCCAGATGGTGTCCGACCACGCCCAGCTCGTGGCGGCCTTTTCCAAAGAGATGGTGGACGCGGATGGGGAGATGTTTGCCGAGTATGGTGTGATGGATGCCATGGAGCCCCTTCCCCAGGAGACCGTCGGGCGCGAGCTGGACATGGAGGCGGCGGCGGAGATCGACGAGCACCATTAAGAGCGCCGGTCTTTAATTTGTTAGAGTAATGTTTAGGTCAGCTAGCTCCGTTTAATTGCTGAACTTGCTCGATTAAGAAGTGTGGGTGTGCTGTAGTCTCCTTTGTGTACCCAAATTATGCAATGACGTGGATGACCACTGTAACCATGGAAATTCGAACCAAAAATTTTGACGTTCAAACTCATCACACATGGGTTAAGCTATCTGAATCGTTTGTGATGTCCACATATCGTACACAGTTCTGAATAAGGCACCGTGTCTGATGACACTTTGCGCGCTAGTTTTTTGGCTAAAGTGATTCCAAATTTTCGGCTTCCGCGGAAATATCTACCACCCCGCCCCCTCCCCCTTACCAAAAGCCACATTTCCCCCTCTTTCCTCCTTCCTTTCCAAGTTGAAACCTTCACTCCTTACTTGCAGCGCTGCCGCGTCCTCGCCGGCGACCCTCCTTCACGCTGCTCGGCCTCGTCTATCCAAGCAGGTAATCCACACCCGACCCCCATCCTCCTCCTTCCACATCCCACATGCCCCGACCGCCAGCGCGAGCACGACACCTTCCACCCAAATCACCGACCCCTCCACCAAATAAGCCCCGCCCTAAGCCATGGTGCACACAGTATAGCCAGGATCTCAAGGAGGATTTGGCAGCGGAGAAGCAAATCGCGGCCGCACGCGCGGATGAGGTCGTGATGGCTGCCATTCGTGCCGACCCCCAGATCTTGGAGAAGCACCTTGCCATTTTCTAGCTACGTCGGTTAAGCATGCTCGGTTTACCCGTTGCGTGTGCTGCTCCTGCCTTTCCTTCACAAATTCTAGTGAATCGTGCTATCTAATTTTACCATGCAATCTGTTGCTCTAGTGCATATGTTCTATATGTCGTGCAGTGTGGTGCTCACTTATTAACTATTGTGTTAATTAGTTGTCGTCTTCAGTTAACTGTTTGGTTCAATTCTGCAAATGTGATGTTCAATTCTTTAGGCTGCAATTTTGTATTGTCTTCCATGTGAGAAATAAATCAAATTTATCTTTACAAAATACATGGGAAATGAATACAATTGCTATATTTCCAAGTTGTCAAGCATGCTTCGTTTGGTTATACATTATGCAATGTGGTGTTTAGTTAACTGTTTGGTTCAATTCTGCAATGCGATGTTCAATAGTTGTGGGTGCATTCTGTTATTGTATACCATGTGAGGAATAAATTGAATTTGGTTGTAGTAAATACATGAGAAACAAATACAATCGCTACAATTGGCTGTAGTTAACTGTTTGGTTAACTGTCTGATCTTCTATTAGGAGTATGTTATATTGTGCAATGTGGTGCTCAGTTAATGTTTGGTTCATTTGTTGTGGTGTTTAGTTAACTGCTTGGATCAATTCTGCAATGTGATGTCCAATTGTCGTGGGTAGAATTTTGAATTGTTGTGCATGTGAGGAATAAATCGAATTTGGCTGCACTTAATACATGAGAAACATATACAAGTGCTATATTTCCTAGTTCTTAATCATGCTTGGTTTGGGTAAATGGGTTTTCCGTGTGGCTTGAATTAATCTGATGAATCTGCAATGTGCTTATTTTTCATCAACATATTTTACTGATAGCATGCGAACCCTTACTTAACCTGATGACTAACTACCTTATATGTGTTGCAGGGAAACAATGGGAAGCACTGAGGTTTACAATCGAGGTTAGCACGTGCATGGTCCGTTCTCTAATAGCACATTATTGTGCAATTGCAGGAACCATTCTAATATTTTGGTTTTTAACAATTTGGTCTTGCACATGTAGGTCCTGCTGTCAGAGGTTTTGACCCACTGTTCGACCCTTTTTGCATATGGGGAAATGAGTTGTCCATGAATATCAATCAAATCAAGAAACTCAGAAAGATTGTTAGGATAAAGAAATTAGCGACAAAAAACAACAAGATCTTTGTCTGCACAATGAAGAAGACATCAGTTCACTACAAGATGGTACTAACTATTATACCTTGCCTTTTTTTATTCCTTTGCCCCATTTCCAATATAGAGAAGATATTTATGCACATCCTTGTTTTCAGGCCTTTCCAAAGCAGTTCACTGATGATTACCTCTCAAACCACCTCTATGGTCAGGAGGCGAGGAAGGTTTTCATACAACACCCACGGTTCAATATTGAAGTGTTCCTGAAGAGGACGAAGGACGGACGGTCAATCATCCACAGGCACTGGCCTAAAGTTGCAAAGACCTTCAACATGAATGAAGGCTCAATATTCGCCTTCCGCTTCAGCAGTTTTCCAGATGAGATGCATCTGTCTATATACCGTCTATGATGCTAATTTCGAAAGGTTCTACATGTTGCATGTGGAACTTGCTGCTGGTGCAGTTGTGTAATGGGGTAGCTGAGTGCTGAAGCTATATCATGTTGTACTCTGATGTATTTCAATTATGAAATTCTGCTTCCTTAATATGGAAATGAAATATATTGTGTGCTTAATATGAAATGTCAATTAGATTAATAAATGGATTATGAATAATCGGATAATTAGCCTGCTAATGGCGAATTAGCCTGCTAATTGGGTTTTGCTATTGCAAACGGTTGTTGAAAAAATACCGTGGGCGATGACCTCAGGCAACGCACACAGTTTCTAGGAATAAACCGTGTTGGATCAATGAACAATCACACACGAATTTCTCTTGAAAACTGTTTGCGTTAGGCCACCTTGCGCAAACGGTTACCACATAAAACCTGTGTGTGATGGACAGCCTTTGCCACACCGTTTCTTCTACGGACCATGTGTGATACATTCAATAACGCAAACGATTTAACGGGAAAAATTGTGTGTGATGTACCTGTGAACGGAAACGTTTTCCTTGGAGCGACTGTGTGGGGTGTACATACAAACGGAAACGTTTAGCGGGGACTGGCTGTGTGGGATGTACTTGCGACCGGAAACAATTTCGCCGTATAATTGTAATTTTTTTAACTCTATTGTACGTATTTCCGTATTTGAGCGCTCGCCGGTCGCACACGAACTCATTTTGCCGAGCGTGTGTGCCAGGAGGGCATATCCCCGACGGTTTCTGGGTCGTGTGGGAAGGACCCCCCTATCGCCCACACTCACTTGGCGACGGTTCCAAATGCCGTCGTGGAAAGGGGTTAAAAGCCGTTTGTTTAGGACCGACGCGCACCAGTGCCTATCTTGTTCGCCGTGACCCTGCTGACTGGCGCGGGGATGACGGAAGCCTCGCCTTGTGCAAGTTGATGCCGCTTGATAATGATACATGTGATGTTAAGATGCCATCGCTTGAGTCCCTTGATTCAAATTTTCAGTAGCCCCGACATTTTACTCCCGCCTCTGCATCCCTCGCAATCTCAAAAATATATGCTCGCCCTTGATCCAAATTTTCAGTACCCCCGCCTTGTTACTCCCGCCTAGTAAAATTTTCAGTTGCCACAGTATTTCCTCAAACACAACCTCCCCCCCCCCCCCGCCCCCTCCACACACACCCCAAAACCTCCGCTCACACAGACACACACAACCCTCGAAACCATTGGTAGGTCACCGCCATCACCGGCGCCTCCATCCTCAACCTCTGCCTGTGTGGCAGGGAGCTCGAGGAGCCAATGGCCAAAAAGAGGTTTATCACGGCCTTTTCGCCTGACGCCGGCGAGGTGGCCGTCGAGGTGTCCCCGTCTTCCTCCGCGGGCCCGATCCGCTGTCGCCGGTCCCCCGATCCGCCCGCCGCCGCGCCCCTACGCCGGTTCGAGGACTTCCCCGTCCTCCCTTGGACCCGGCAGCCGACGAGGTCCTACCTTAGGGTCCGGCAGCGGCGGTGGGGGACGTGGGTCGCCGAGATTACAAATCGAGAGACCCACACCCGCCGTAGGCTCCACAGCTTCCACACGGCCGTGGTCGTGACCATGGAGTACGATCGCTGGCAGGTCCGCTACCACGGCGCGGCGGCTAGGCTCAATTTCCCCTTCGGCACATGTCTGGTCGACCTCGTTCCTCTTGAGCCAGCGGTGGTGAGCTCGGCTATGGCGCGGGAGGACCGTGAGGCGTGGGAGCGCCTCGAGGCCGAGGCCGCCTATGAGGCCTACATGCAAGAGCTCCGCCGGCAGCACCTGGAGCTCATGGAGGCGGAGTGGGCGATCTTTGCCGGCGTGAAGCGCGACGAGGTTATCGCGCTCTCCTCCGATGACGAGCTCGAAGGCGGCGAGGATGGCGGTGCGGAGGGCGGCGAGGTTATCGCGCTCTCCTCCGATGATGAGGTCGAAGGTGGCGGTGGCGACGGCATGGAGGGTGTTGAGGTGTGCCCCAAGGACGAGGAGATCAACGTGGACGAGTGGAGGAGTGCCTTCCCCAACGACCCCGATGACGGTACCGGCCCAGACCCGGCTTGCGGCACACCCTACATGACGAGGAAGGATTGGCTCGACCTCTACTTCGACCAAAAGTAGTTTAGCTTAGTTTAAATTTATGTTTTATGTTCGGTTATGCAAAACTATCTATGTTTATGTTTGAAACTTTGAATGCATGCCACTTTCGGTTGAACCTGCTTTGAACTTGATCATATTGATGTTTACAACCTTAAGTTTAGGGGATCGACTAGAAAAGGCCAGAAATTGCTGGAGTATATGTATATATCCACTAAGGGTTTTAGTCCTTTAACTTTTTAAGGATCGCCTAGAGATGTCCTTATGACTTGTTTATTTCAGTTCTTCACAATGTGATGCTCTATATGTGCAACTATTTGCCGTGCAGTTTAATTTCATCAACAACAGTTTCAACAATACCACTATGAATTATGATATTTGGTTGCTGTTAAGGATATTGCAGTTAACATGCCTTTTCGTTTTTTAACAATAACTAGTATACTGTAGACCTGCACAATACCTGTTTGAATGACTACTTGCTTGTTTTAAAATGATATGCCTGATGCAGTTAACACACATTTCCACTTCTTGTTTTAAAATGTTATGCCTGATATTGTAGACCTGATGCAATTAAGCTTGCACACTGAAGCTATCATTAGTAGATTATGTTGTCTACCATGGATATATTTGGTTGATGTTTAGCCTGTTGTGCTTAACATGCCTTTATATGTACTCATGCAGGACAATATTGAGAACAATGTTGTTTTCCATCGAGGTTAGTTTCATCGCATTGCTTTTATGTACTCATTGTTCAGGATATCGGTAGCTGGTACCATATAGCCCGGGGCTAATAAGGGATTAATCGTCGAATCGGACATTTCACTGAATATATGTGTAACCCATTTATCAGTAGGTTAACTAGGGCCATATTTCATATATCTGAGGCTACATAGCAACATGCATTGTACTGAATGACTAAATATGCAATCCCAGGCTACATAGCAACAAGGAAGAGTGTTACCTTAATGCTCTGATGATGTCTAGATATACATGTAATAAAATCTTATATAATGGGATGGAGGGAGTGTTGTACTACATCATTTTTCAATTGTTGTTTAGCTTCTAATATTAACTTGGTGCTTTTAGGTACATATATCATTGCCAAAGATCCACACTTCGACCCTTTCTGCGTATGGGGCAATGAGATATTCATGAACCAGCATCAAGTGAGGAAACTGATAAAGATTGCTATTAAAATGGGTCAAAAGATGTCAATCGAACTATTTGTTTACACTTTATGCAAGACAACAATGAGCTGCAGGATGGTAAGTAAGAACCCTGTAGCCTTCTTTTTACTGCCCGTAATGAGTTGTGTTAGATGACAATATCTGAATATTTTTTCTTTTGCAGTGGATCCTGAAGCAGTTTACTCAAGATTACCTCTCAAACTACATGATTGGCGGCCGACCATCACAAGGGGTTGGACTAGAGTCCTGCATGCATTCTGCATCCAGGAGAGCACAATAGGGCCATTCCGCTTCACCTTATTCAGCAACCGGAATGTCTGTCGCCTCTTTCTTTACCAACTATAAAAGTACAAGTATAGAACCCTGGTTCATCATTCTTTATTTGGTGCTTATGTAATTCTTAAACATGTGTACCTGTGAATCGAATAATGCATTGGTTGTTTGAACGTGATGGATATGAATAAAGCTATAACCTACTTTCAAGTTTAAATTAGGTACAATTTTAAATAGCAGCAGTTAAATTAGGGTGAAATTACGTTGTGCAGGTCATTACGGCACACACGATTGGTAAAACACAAATGTTTGCGATATACACCATAATCCGAGACGGTTCACAGAGAGGAAACGTGTGCAAGAATGCACACAGTTTCCGTTTGCAAAGCGTGCGTGATGTCAGACGCTATCACATACAGTGCGGGAAAACTAAATGTGTGTGATTGTCTACCTATCGTACACGGTTTATAATCCTGAACTGTTTGTGATGTGCCAGGCATCGTAAAACTCTCGTGCCTGGAATCTGCTTGGAAAGCTCCCGTGCCTGGAATCTACCTGGTTTTAGGTAAAACCACAAAACTCTGACTGCGATGGCAATGCGAGCACAAACGAATAGCAAGGATGAAGTCTTTGGGATATTCGAGATATCGGAAACGGTTATATAGGGACAACTGTATGCATCAAGGCTCCCTATCCCCGACGGTTTCTGGGTCGTGTGGGAAGGACCCCCCTATCGCCCACACTCACTTGGCGACGGTTCCAAATGCCGTCGTGGAAAGGGGTTAAAAACCGTTTGTATAGCACCAACGCGCACCAGTGCACATTCTTCAAATTGATGCCATAATCCTTGAGGGTTTGCTTCATCCATAGCGATTGAGCACAGCAAGAACTAGTAGCAATATACTCAGCTTCAATAGTAGACAGTGATACATAGTTCTGCTTCTTCGAGGACCAACATACTAAGGATCGTCCGAGGAAATGGCATGTGCCTGATGTTGACTTGTGATTGACCCAATCACCAGCATAGTCAGAGTCAGAATATCCAATGAGATCAAAATGCGAGCCCTTGGGATACCATAATCCAAGTGCTGGAGTGTGAGCTAGATATCGAAAAATATGTTTCACAGCCTTACGGTGTGATTCCTTCGGTGCAGCTTGAAAACGGGCACACATGCAAAAACTAAGCATAATATCTGGCCTAGATGCACGTAGGTACAATAAAGAGCCAATTATGGAGCGGTATACCGTTTGATCGAAATCTTTACCATTTTCGTCGGTGCAGAGATGGCCAATTGTGGGCATAGGGATTTTTACGCCCTTGTAATCTTACATGCCATTGCGTTGTTGAAGAATTTGAAGACCTAAGAAGAATTTCAATTCTCCCGTCATAGACATTTGATATTCTTCACGCATCATGTATGCAAATTCATCACTGTAACGTTCGTCATGACAGCCAAAGATAATATCGTCCACATATATTTGGCACACGAATAATTCATCATCATAAGTTTTTGAGAAAAGAGTTGGGTCAAGTGAACCAGGTTTGAAGCCTTTCTTTATGAGGAATTCCTTCCATGTATCATACCACGCCCGAGGGGCCTGCTTGAGGCCATAGAGGGCCTTCTTGAGTTTGAAGACTTTGTAAGGATGCTTAGGATCTTCAAAACCTGGGGGTTGAGCAACATATACTTCTTCCTCAAGCTTACCATTGAGGAATGCACTTTTCACATCCATTTGATATAAGATGATATTATGATGGTTAGCATAAGCAAGCAATATGCTAATAGCTTGAAGTCTAGCAACATGTGCAAAAGTTTCATCGAAGTCAATTCCTTCAACCTGTGTGTAGCTCTGAGCTACAAGACGAGCCTTATTCCTCACCACTACACTATTGCAGGTTGCTGCTAACGCGACACTACAATTAGAGACCCTTCGATGAAACTGTGTGCGATGCCATAATCGCAAACGGTGGTGTCAAAAACCGTCAAAAAGGGTGCAAAACATTTGCGATGGAGGATGCATCAAACACGGTTAAGATTATAGTTGTGTGTGCGATGCTGGGCATACGGTTCAGTTCAATTAACTGTTTGCGATGTGGAAATACAAAAGAAACGGGCAGCCAGATGAAGGCGTGTGCGTAATATGGCTTACGGTTCACGCGGATGAACTGTTTGTGATTAGGCAACACAAAAGAAACGGTCAGCCAGATCAAGGTGTGTGCGATATATGGCATGCAGTTCACTCGGATGAACTGTTTGCATTGAGACATGAGAACAGAGACGGTTCAACTTAACAAGATGTGTGTGATACGCGACAAAAAGGTCGATAATCAGAAACGTGTGCGAAGACCGATAACAACACAGACGATTACTGCTAACAAGCCGTGTGTGTTGTGAGCAAATGATTGCTGGTATACAATTGTGAGTGATTGATGAAAACATCACCGACGGGTTCCAGTGTTTAGTCCGTGTGCGATGCGATTTTCTTTGTCCGCACAACATCTACGCTCTGTCTACAGAGCATCAACATATATACTTAAAAAGACAGCATTGCATAACCAAATTAAGCATACAATTACACAAGTGACTACACACATAACAATTCCACACACCAAAGTAAGCAATTACATGCATACTAAAGTAGGAGAAACGAGGATCTAATCATCTACTTATTGTTGCGACGACGCTTGCTATTGCTCTGCTTCCGGCTGGATCCCTGGCCGTTTTGGGGAAGGAGGCACTTCCTCATGTCAACAATCTGCCTGTACATGTCGTAGCTCGTGTACGCCTCCTTGGCCGCATACACGACATGAGCTTTGTCGAGTTTCTCCATCCAGGCCGAGTGCCAGGCATGCTTATCCTTGTTGCACGAATCCTTCATGTCTCTGTAGTAGGGGTCGATGATGGCCTCGGCGAGGTGAACCCGTGAGTCCTTCTCATGCTCCTTGCTGCTCCAGACATTGTATTGGCGCTGGATGTCGACAAGATTCTGGCAGGCGATACCCGAATTCTCGAGCGCCTTTACATCGTTGGTGATGTCCACCGTAGCGAACATGTAGTGGGGGCTGTTGACAAACCTGGCGAAATGCTCGCAAGGCCTTGTGGCCAGGCAGTAGTGGTAGACGAGGACGTGGTGGCGCACGCACATCTGTGCTACGGCGACCTTCGGACGAGACCCGACACGAGCGTGGGTGTGCTCGAGGTCGAACCCGACCACCTTGTACTACTCCTCGGCAAGCAAAAGCTCCATGATGTGGATGGAGTGCTCCACCCAGACCGGGTCGTTGGTGTACACCACCAAGAGGTCCATGAACCTTCTGTGGGTGTCCACCACGGCACGCATGGTGAACTGCTGCTCGTCGTCGGCAGCCGCTCGGAGCGCCATTGGAGCCGCGCAGGATACCCTCTAAGAATTTCTCGTGGTGGGTGTGCTTCTTGCAATGGTTGGGCGCGATCGAAAGGTTGAAGAGACACAAGGGTTAAATGGCCGTTGTAATAAATGGGGGCCGGCCGGCTTGTAATCGTCACGTCTTGTCACGACGTTCATAGCAGAGGATTCCAGTGCACGCTGGACAACACCGCACCGCACGCGTGGGCTCGAAGAGGCGCCAAATGTATCGTCGGTGAGCCTATTCCTGTGCTACCGTGTTGTTTACCGCGCACGCTTCCCGCCCGGCTAGTTTGGCCATGCGTCGGCTAGAATAGGGACAAATCGTGGGCATTTATTGGCAAAAGGCTTTGTAAAAACGAAGTGTGTGGAATGACTTCGGTCATAAGTTTACCCGTGGGTGATAAGGTCAAAGTTACACAGAAGGGTGATGATGGACACTCGAGTGCGATAATTAATTCTGCACTCTACAGTGCACACGGTGGAAGAAACCAACTGTGTGCAATAATGTCGAAGATCGCAGTCGAGTTAGCTATACAGATCGTGTACTATGAGATCGACAAGGTAAACACATTCGAGAATGGTTAATAAAATCTAAGACCATTGCATATTAAGGTCAAAATAGTGCTAGCAATATACGAGTCTCATACGATGCCATTTCAACGTTTGTACCACAAAAGCTCGAAATATTACAAGGTTCAAATTCTAGAGTTATATGGCTCAAATTCAAAGATTACAAGGTTCAAACTGATATTAGAAATGAAATTCATCTCATCAGCTGCAAACGCTCGTGCTGATCCGCTGAATGTGGATATCAGAGAGGTTCAAACTAATATCACCACTTCTAAGTCTGACACGATGACTTCCGATTATTCTGTCATCTTAAGTTCCAAAATGAAATTCAGCATTTTTGGAGCCTATTCCATTCTGCCGCCGGCGCCGGCACTGATCAACAAACCATTCAATTTTGCGAAATAAATGTAGGGCAAACCTCATTTCCTTCAGCACCCTTGCTCTGAGAACAAAGAAACTGGCGTATATAATCTCCGGTAAGGTCCCTCGGTAGGAGGGAGATGATGACTGTCAACATATCATCGGGGAGGCTGCTGATGAAGTCTAGGCCTGCTGGAGTCGCTTGCAGTTCCAGCCAGCCCTGCCTCCGCTTGTTGGCAGCCCCGTTCTCCACGTCCGGAGTATCCTTGTCAGCGGCGTTTTCTGATAGAATTGGGAGTACAGGGAATATTGAGCTAAAACGGGGCAATAGAAAAGTGTATTGGTAACTAGAAGTTATTAGGTAGGAATATAGTAAGAAAAGGGAATAACAATTGGTTGCTTAAATACTAAACAATTCATTTGACATTGCTGGGTAAGTCAACATGCATATAGTTGAAAAGAAAACTTACTTCGAACAAAGTCTGGACGGATGATTTTGTCGGGGAAGTTAGCATATATCTCATGACCAGGCCCTTTTATGTGCAGTGCAATTTTAGTGCCAGCTTTCTGTACATAAAACTTAGAAATTTGTTTCCAAAAGCGAGTGCCAAAATAGGAGTCACCATGTTCATCAACTTTTACAGTAGCAACGATTGTAAATCCATGGTTTGTGTGCAGTATGACATCCGTGCAGCCTTGATCTATGTAAAGGGAAAAAATGTGCACTACATAATCTGTTGCATAGCAAGGGATGTGTTGCAGAAAATGGTAGGATTGTTAAAGAATATATGGTAACATGCAAATATAGGCCCAAATTGAAAGAACTGTATAGTAGTTGAAATCGAAGGACAAAATTCTATAATTAGACAGATAGGGTAAACATGATGTCATGGAAATATGAGAGTAATCGAAAGAACAATACATCATTAATTTGCCTAATATAGAAAGAAGAGGGAAAAAAATCCCCTTTGACGTATATGGTGCATGTGGCACCTTTTATCCAAATGTAGCAATATATAATATATGTTCAGGAAAGTAGGCCATGCCAACCGATTTAGGGTGAGATTGAACATACCGCACACGTCCTGAAGTTATCTGGTATGGCGAGATGGAATCTCTGGCTGTCGGATCACGGGTTCCGGCAAAACACTCAAGGTTCGAAACCTGGGGTGCGCGCGAAGATTTCCTCCCTACCGATCCACGTCCTAACTAGCTAAGATCTCAAGAACGAACTCGACGAACTCACCACACAAGGGACACAAGATTTATACTGGTTCGGGCCACCGTTGTGGTGTAATACCCTACTCCAGTGTGGTGGTGGTGGATTGCCTCTTGGGCTGATGATGAACAGTACAAGGGAAGAACAGCCTCCTGAGGTTGAGGTGTTCTTGTGCTCTGTGAGCTTGTGGGTGAGAGGATGGAAGATGGAATCGATCCCCCTACTGTGGTGGCTAATTCTACTTCTATAGGCCCTGGTCCTCTCCCCAAATATTAAGCGGGAATGGAGCCAACAACGGCCAATTTGAAAGGGGACAACTTGTACTGCTTATCCTGACAAAAGCGGTCTTCGCCTCCTAAAGGCTCTGGTGGTGATGCCGTCTTGGGCTCCATGGTGACCTCCGTCTTGCCGTCCTGCTAGTCTTGGTCTCGTTGCACCGATATGGAAACCTTTGCTTGATGCCTCGGTACTCTGCGTCTGCGCCTGCTCCCTTAGCACCAAAGGGGAAACAAGGACGCTGCGCGCGCTGGCACCCGCCTGGTCTTGATCGTCATGGCTCATGTCACGAGAACCTCGCGAGGTTTGCCCTGCCTTGATCTCTCCGCTCCTCGCGAGGCAACCTGGTGAGGCCGCTCCTGAGGAGGTCTTGCGTCGTCCGCATCGCGAGGCTTGGCCCCTCGCGAGGGTGTTGAGTGCCTTGTTGATGAAGATGGGCCATACAGGCCTGCCAGCACAGCCACGCCGTGGGCCGCAGGCAGGCAAGTCGGGGGACCCCCATTCCCAGAACGCCGTCAGTAGCCCCCGGGCCCATGGTGCGCTCGGGCTTGGCTTCGAGGCGAAGCCAAAGGTCAAGTACGGAGCGTCGCGGGCCCCAAAACCTTCGGCCTTGGTCGACGTGTGGCCGTTGATTGGACGTGGGCGTCTCCGCTTCCCAACACTGCCTTGGAGTCCGCCTGGCTATGCGGCCCCCGCTACATACACAGTTATTCTTCCATTGCCCACGCTTTACTTTCCCAATCCCTATGCTTCCTTGAGACTCTGCTCCTCCTCTCCAATCTGGCATGCACTCTGCCCGCTTCATCGTCATGGCGCCGAAACAGGCAGACAAGGGGAAGAAGCCTCTGTCCTCGCCAAGTGCGCCTCCAGCCATCGAGCCTGCAGTCGGCCGATCCTGGTGCTCAACGACGAGGCCATGGGCAAGGTGCGTCCCATGCTCGCCACCAACTTCAATGAGTGGGGGGAGACGGTGGCTTGGCCTGCGTCTCGCGCTCGCATTGCCCGGGCAGCCACCGAGGTCCCAATCTTCATCGGTGCCCTTTGGGCCGGCCTGATTCCCCATTTCTCCGCCTTCTTCAACGCGGTGCTTGAACATTACCAGATCCACATGCTGCATCCCGACCCCCAATCCGTGAATCTCCTTGCCATCTTTGCCTTTGTGTGTGAGGCCATGGTGGGCATCGCTCCTTCCATGGCCCTTCTCCGTCATTTCTTCTCATTGCATCGGATGGATCCTCAGCAAAGCTCGGGGTGCGTGAGCTTCCAGGCTATGGCCGCGACGGCGGGCGCGGGGATCGACTTTGAGCTTCCACAATCCATGAGCGAGTTTTGGACATGGTGGGTATTCGTCGACGCTGGGGTGCTCAGCCCTCTGCTCCATTCTCCGTCAGCACCTGCCGTTCCCAACTCCGGTTGGGGCCACGAGAGGCTCGCGAGCCCCTGTCTTGTCCCCGTCTGGCTTTGGCTGAGGAGGCTGAAGGACTGTGGCATGACTGCGCCTATGGTGGTGAAGGAGTTCGTCAGACGCCGAGTCGCTCCGCTTCAGCGCCATTCTCGCCCAATGTGGGCCTTGCTCAGCAGTCAGGACCATATGAGGTTTCAGGAGTCCGGGCTCCCTCTTAAGACGCGGCAAACAGTGCTCGAGGTCCTGACAGGTGTCCCTTCACCGGACGACATGCCTGGGAAGAGCTGTCTGCTGTACCGTTGCACGAACAAGGCCGAATTTGCAAAGAGCATGCCTCCCTTTGATGAGTGGGGGCTGCGCCCGCACGGCCAGGTGGGGTCCCGCGAGAACCCTGTCAACGTGGTTCCCTTCTTCGTCGCTGGCGCCGAGCTCGTCCCAAATGTGGTTGCAGGGGGGCGAGTGCCGCTGGAGGCTGGCAGCACGAGTGCTGATGTACAAATGTCGCCTGGGGTTCCTGGGGCGTCGTCCTCAGGAACTCGTGATTCTTCCTCTGGGATGTCGGTCGCTGAGACGACGCAGCACGCGGCTCCCGAGGCTGAAGCTCCGGAGGCCCCGGGAGGTCGCGGTGAGACGGCGCCCAACTGCTCTCCGCAGCCCGGCACACCTGAAGTTGCCCCCTCGAGCACTTCTCCGGCTGCACCCCGTGCCAGCCGCCACGTCCAGCACTTCAGTCGGCTTTGCGTGGACTTCGAGGAGCTCCGCAAGAGGAAACGATCTCCGAGCGGCAGCGGTATCTTCGGGCCGTTGAAGCGACGAAAGTACATCACCGTCGACGAGTAAGTACTGCACCTTGTGATTTCTTGATTGCTGCTTTCCTCCCTGACGTTGGCTCTTCAGGACCCCTTCCGTCAGGACCGCTGTGTCCCCCGAGAAGCAACCTCCGCCTTCCTCGACTCCCCCGCTGGCCTTGAGCGTCCCGAGCCTGCATGTCGCGCCTAGAGCAGGGCCGGCCGGGGAGGTGCGCTCGCCTTCATGGCACTTCGAATCTGCGGCCCCATCGTCCTTCCTCCACGGCCTGGCTTGGAGCTTGGCGGGCGTGCCCCGGACCCCTCCTCTGGTCATGGACAGTAGCTGGTTGGCTTCGGTCTTCGGTTCCTCTTCAAGCAGCGGGCCTCGACTGGCCGGGGCCCCTCGTGGGGCCGGGCTGGCGCCTGGGGCGGCACCAGCCCCCAGTCCCCTGCTGAGAGGGGGCGCGCCGCTTCACGCCCTGCCTGCAGCCCCCGAGGCGGAGGACAAGGCGGGCCACGTGCTTGAGCTCGAGCGCGAGCGTAGTATCGTTTGCCACGAGCTCTTTCAAGAGGCGATGAGCGCGATGAGCCGACTCGGCAGTGAATTTGTGGACGTCGACACACGCCTCAAGGCTGAGGGTCTTCGGCTAGTGGAGGAACAGCGTAAGCTGAAGGTGGCCATCAACCTTGGTCGCTACATGCGTGATCTAGATAACGTGAAGGCCAAGGCGTCCCTCAAGGTTTCCCGTGAAGCTTGCTCCTGAGCTCTGGAGGAGGCTCGCGAGGCTGACCACCGTCGCGAGGCTGCGGAGAAGCGCGCGTGTGAGCTCCAGGCCTGGAGTGCGTCCCTGGAGCAGCAGGTGGAGGCGCGCAAAGCCGCCCTTGCGTCGTTGAGGGGGCGCCCACCGAGGAATAAGAGATCCGGAGGCGTGAGGAGGCGCTGGCTCTGGAGGCCGTGGAGCGTAGCCTCGAGCATGAGCAGCTGGAGACGAGGGAGCGTCAAGTTGCCCAACCGGAAGATGCCGTTGGCGCACGCGATGCCAAATCTCAGGAGGAGGTTGATCGCCGGGTGGCCGAGGTCTGCGCGGGTCTTGAGGGTTGGCATGATCCGAAGTTGCAGCCTGCGGAGGTGGAGGCTGTAAGTAGGGCAGCCGCCCTTAGGCCAAGGCTGGCTGAACTAGAGAGGCGTGAGGAGGCCACAGCGGCCGCCCTGGTCACGGCGCAGGCAGAGTTGGCTTCCGCCCGCGCCGAGCTACTCTCTCTTCGGAAACGCGTTGATGACGCCGAGGCCGTCGTGCGGCAAAACAGAGAGGAAGTGATTCAACGACGGACATTGGAGCGCGAGCACGCACCCATGCTCCAGGACCTCAGGGTTAGGGCCAACGCGGCGCTGGGCCACGTCTGTAATGAGAACGCACCGTATCCCCACTCAGATGACTACGCTAGTCACCTGCGCTTCTTCACCGACGTGGTGACGCGCCTGGAAGCCCGGTCTGATAGAGCCCGCCAGCTCGTGGAAGAGAGGAGCCGGGGCCTGCTCGGGCGCGCGTTCTCACGCGTCTTCAGTCATCTTCGGAACACCTTCCCCAACTTCGACTTCGCCGCCGCCATTGCCCCCGTACCGCAGGCCATCCATGGCGACCTGGCATGGTGGGTGGAGGACAACGTGGATGCGCTAGTCAGAGCCTTCACTTCTGAAGATGATGCGGTGGTGGTCGCTGCAGACGAAGGCGACGTGGTTGACGATGGTGATGCCGGCGTTGGTGAAGGTGGAGGCGACGCCAACGACGGTGACAGCGACGCCAGCGATGCGACTGAAGACGACGTGGAGGATGCGGTGAGCGACATATCTGGCTGATCCCTCGTACCTTAACCGTTTTACCCTATATGCAAAAACTTGGGCGTGGCCCCTAAAGATTGTGAGAGCATTTTGAGAGGGGGAGCCCCTCATGTAAACAAATCGCAATTTTTACTCTTCTATGCCAAGCCGAGTGTGCGCCTTCGTGGATCCATGAGTCTGGCGGCAAGTTTTGCTGCTGCGGCTTACCTTAGCTGGGGCGGGCCCCGAATCAGATTGTAAGGTCGAGAGTCGCCGCAGAGCTCCTGAAGGTTCTGCTGATCCGCCCGAGAGGGCCTCGCGAGGATCTAGCGCCAACCGGCGCGCGCGGTGCGCGTGCCACGCCCAGCGCCGCTCGCCAGGGGCCCGCGGTGGGGAGGCAGCGAGCGTGAGCCTCAGAACAAGGCAAGAACCAGATGGCAAGAAATTGCTTGAACGAGAAAAGGCACCCCCGCGCGCATCGATAAAAACTCAACTTCAACTTAAATCCAAATCCAGAAGGCAATGTTACAGAAAAGAGATCCAAAGCAAATGGCCGTGTCCGGCGCCTAGTCTAGTCTTCTGGTCTTCTCACCAGCGCGGAGCTAAGTGCTGCCACTAGGCGTGGGAGGGAGCCCCCAAGGCCCAAGGGCGGCTCTCCGGAGACTCCGGGGCGTGTACAGCCCCACTCATTATTACGTGAGTGTCACGGGCGGCGATCTTCACAGGAACTGGGCCTTCTTCATAGGTACCGGCCTTGCTTCATATCGCCAGGCGAGAGCCCCACCTTGTGCCACCCTCGACCACCTTTGAGCCGACCGGCAACCAGGACGACACAAAGGGGGGAAAGGGGACGCCAGCGGCGCCCTCGGCGACCACGGGTCCTCTGCCGGGGGAAGGCTTGCCGGCGCCTCCCCGGCAGAGGGCCTACCTCTGGGTGACGCCTGGCTTCGCGCGACGTGGGGAGGGGCCTTGCTCCTGGCTCCCTCCATGCAGCCCCCAGCATGTTTCCCCTGGCGGAAGGGGGGCTGCTGCGCCGGGGTCGTCGGCCGACATTGTGACCTGATTCACTTGCAGCCCATGGTTAGCGTAAGCCTGCTCCTGAGAGATTAATGGTACCCTGTAGTTGCTGTTGCAAGCGCGGTCGTTGTGGTTCCCCGTCGGCTCCTGGAAGGCCTCAACTTCTAGCGCCTCTTCTACCCAACCTTCTCCGAGGAACGAGCCAGGGTCGTCTTCCGGCGTGTACTCTTGGTCCATCATACGGGGCACGTAGGCTTCCGGGGCTGTTACCCCAAACACCTCGCCGTAGTGCCCCACACTCCACGTTGCCTGGCCCAGCGCGGCGTCCTGAGGATGATAGCGCGACGTCTCGTTGGGACCATGGGAGGCAACGCTCGTGCCCATGCTCATCGGAGGCGGCGTGGGGGCAACGGGGGCCCCGGCGCCGCCGGCCGTGCCGATGTCGACGACGCCCCCAGGCTCACTCGAGGGCGCATGGTTGCCGCGAGGCCCGCCGTGAGATCCAGTAGCAGCCCGAGAAGGAAGCAGATAGCAGAAGGGCGGTGCTCCTGACGCCGCTGCATCCAGCAGCTCAGCGAGATGTTCCAGCAGTGCATTCCGGCCGCTCTCCATCAGTCGGCACCGCAACAACTTCCGCGTCACTGTGAGCGCGGCCCGCATGTTCGCCTGGTCCCGCCGGGTGTGTGGCGCCGTCGCTGCGGCATGGCTTGCAGCCCTTGCAGCGGCTCGCGCTTGTCGTGGAGTGAGGGTGGACGGCGCCTGGCCGCGCCCTGCACCGTTAGGTGGCGCTTGTGCTGCTTAGAGCGCGGGGTTGAGGTCTTCATGGGCAGGTGGCACCGCCCGGGCAGGACAGGCTGCCCAGCGGTCGATGTCGGCCCTCGGGTCGCCGGCCCTCGGGACCGCGGAGCGTTGGCGGATCGATTGGCGGGGAGGAAGCTCCAGTGCACCCCTACCTAGCACGCCAAATGTCGGATCACGGGTTCCGGCAAAACCCTCAAGGTTCGAACACTGGGGTGCGCGCGAAGATTTCTTCCCTACCGACCCACGTCCTAACTAGCGAAGATCTCAAGAACGAACTCGACGAACTCACAACACAAGGGCCACAAGATTTATACTGGTTCGGGCCACCAGTGTGGTGGTGGTGGATTGCCTCTTGGGCTGATGATGAACAGTACAAGGGAAGAACAACCTCCTAAGGTTGAGGTGTTCTTGTGCTCTGTGAGCTTGTGGGTGAGAGGATGGAAGATGGAATCGATCCCCCTACTAGGATGGCTAGTTCTACTTATATAGGCCCTGGTCCACTCCCCAAATATTGAGCGGGAAGGGAGCCAACAACGGCCAATTTGAAAGGGGACAACTAGTACAGCTTATCCTGACAAAGGCGGTCTTCGCCTGCAAATGGCTCTGGTGGTGACGCCATCTTGGGCTCCATGGTGACCTCCGTCTTGCCGTCCTGCTGGTCTTGGTCTCGTTGCACCGATATGGAAACCTTTGCTTGATGCCTCAGTACTCTGCGCCTGCGCCTGCTCCCTTAGCACCAAAGGGGAAACAAGGACGCTGCGCGCGCTGACGCCCGCCTGGCGCCCGCCTGGTCTTGATCGTCATGGCTCACGTCACGAGAACCTCGCAAGGTTTGCCCTGCCTTGATCTCTCCGCTCCTCGCGAGGCAACCTGGTGAGGCCGCTCCTGAGGAGGTCTTGCGTCGTCCGCCTCACGAGGCTTGGCCCCTCCCAAGGGTCTTGAGTGCCTTGTTGATGAAGATGGGTCGTACAGGCCTGCCAGCACAGCCACGCCGTGGGCCACAGGGAGGCAAGTCTGGGGACCCCCATTCCCAGAACGCCGTCACTGGCGTAGGTCACAAAGTCCTGAAGTGTCGGCGCACTGTACATTCTATGAATGAAAGAAAACCCTCAAATCAGCTCGAATAAAAATGAATTCACGACGATTTCCGCCGGATGATTAAAGAAGGCAGATGAACTGGGATAAGAGATGAGATAATATCTCATTAAATTAGTTACCTTGTCATCCATGAGAAAGAACCCTTAGTACAGTAGATTCCCCAACCGAGATGAGCTGGATCGACCACGAGCAGCATCGAGAAAGTTGATGGCGATAGGCGGAGGCAAGCGGAAGTGGCGAAATGCGGTGGGCTTTGCCGGTAGCCTGGTGGCGGCGGCAGACGTCGAGCTAAATGTTTACCGCCGCGATAGGCGGCGCCATGGCATAGACGCGGAGGAGCTTGTGCAGGTGCGAATGGGGACCGTACTGGAGGGAGTGGCGGGCGGGGTGAGGGTTTTTGTGACGTGGGGATGGTGAGGGTTTTCTTTTTTCTTTTTTGAATTGGGTGGTGAGGGTTTTCTGTCCCACAAAGAATTTTGGGGAGACGGTTTGCTAGAGTGAACCGTGTGTGATTGACGCAATAGGCAAAATGAAAGTCATTGCACACGGTTCCAATTTTGGGAATCGTGTGTGATTGACGTACTACCTCCGTCCTGGTTTATTGTTCGCCCTTTGTAATCTTTACCAAATTTTGACCAAATATTTAACATACACAGACATAGATAATAAGTGTACACGTACATAAGCATAGTTCAACCATAAGTACATAGTTCAATCATCATTAAGCATACTCAAGCATACATAGTTTGATCCATCCCACATCTCATCTCACAGGCCGGCACGATCCTGAAGCTTCTCCAGGTACTCGTCGTACGCGCCGTGTGCCACCCTGCGAGAATACTTCTGCTTCAAGGAGCCAACGGCCCGTCCTTTTGCATGCGCCAGAATACTTAGATACGCGTCATGAAGCTTGTGGTTGCAAAATGGGCATCGATAGCCGCCGTTCCAGGTCCTACTACGCCTGTTATGCATTCCCGAATAAAGCTCCCTCGGGATTTGCCTCTTGTACCTCCTCTGTCCATCTTCATCCTCGCTGTCCACATCGTCAGACATCACCTATACAAATAGTAAAACAAATTTGGCATCAAATCAATGATTATATGCCGTGAAGTAGGATTAGGAATTTATGGCTATTTATTTATACATATCCAGAGATTATGGTTCGATTTTTAAGCACAGTCGTCTATGTGCAGACCAATCTTGAATAAAATAATGGCACAAACATATGTAGGTCATTCAAAATCAATTGTCAAGTCCTGGCTAGGAATTATTAGCACGAACACTAACACTAGTAGGATTACTGGCAGAAATCATTTGCACAGATGAAACAACTAATCACTTATCACTTGTACCATTCAAACAATCAATACACTACACGGATCTAACGAAACTTACTCAGATTTCATGGATTGGGAGAACATAACCATACGAGTTCTATTCCAACAAGGGGGAGGCAGGAGTAACCAGAGAAACCCTATGATCTATTTGACACATAAATGGGTATAGATGACTAACCAGCTTTCGGTCGTCGTCGGAGTCGTCGCCGGAGTGGTCATCAGAGTCGTCGCCGGGGTCGTCACAAGAGTCGGTGTGGAACTCCGCCTCCGGCTATGGAAGCTCGACGCCATCGACGACGTTAGGGTGCAGCGATAACTCGCCGGCGGTGAAGGCAACCTCTGTCTCCATCTCCATGCCATGCTCCAGTGCTTTAGCAGCCCCGGCGTCGCCACTCCCTCCGATGGGGCGCTTCGGCGGCATCCTCATACACTGACGACTTTGAGGACTGAGAGCGGCATCGAGGATGCAAGTGAAGAGAGAGGATTGTGTGTGTGTGCCGAGGATGCGGGGTGCGGCCGCTCGGGCGCACCATTAATATGGAGTAGTGGGAGTTGTGGGAGAGAGGCGGGCGGCGGTCAAACCGATGGCTCACCTCCCGATGAGCCTGTGCACCGGACTGCTGGCATGCCTACCAAAGTTTCTCACAGCTACTCGCATGCCTCCCGATGACACTGAGCACGCCTCTGTCAATTCACACGCCTGCACGCACGCTGATACGTCTCCAACGTATCTATAATTTTTTATTGTTCCATGCTATATTATATTCTGTTTTGGAAATTAATGGGCTTTATTATACACTTTTATATTATTTTTGGGACTAACCAATTACCCGGAGGCCCAGCCCAGAATTGCTGTTTTTTGCCTATTTCAGAGTTTCGCAGAAAAAGAATATCAAACGGAGTCCAAACGGAATGAAACCTTCGGGAACGTGATTTTTGGAACGAACGTGATCCAGAGGACTTGGACCCTACGTCAAGAAAGCTACCAGGAAGGCACGAGGTAGGGTGCGCGCCCTCCACCCTCGTGGGGCCCACGTTGCTCCACCGACGTACTTCTTCCTCCTATATATACCTACGTACCCCCAAACTACCAGATACGGAGCCAAAAACCTAATTCCACTGCTGCAACCATTCTGTACCCGTGAGATCCCATCTTGGGGCCTTTTCCGGAGCTCCGCCGAAGGGGGCATCGATTAGGGAGGGCTTCTAAATCAACACCATAGCCTCTTCGATGATGTGTGAGTAGTTTACCTCAGACCTTCGGGTCCATAGTTATTAGCTGGATGGCTTCTTCTCTCTCTTTGGATCTCAATACAAAGTTCTCCTCGATCTTCTTGGAGATCTATTGATGTAATTCTTTTTGCGGTGTGTTTGTCGAGATCCGATGAATTGTGGGTTTATGATCAAGATTATCTATGAACAATATTTGAATCTCCTCTGAATTCTTTTATGTATGATTTGTTATCTTTGCAAGTCTCTCCGAATTATCAGTTTGGTTTGGCCTACTAGATTGATCTTTCTTGCAATGGGAGAAGTGCTTAGCTTTGGTTCAATCTTGCGGTGTCCTTCCCAGTGACAGTAGGGGCAGCAAGGCACGTATTGTATTGTTGCCATCGAGGATAACAAGATGGGGTTTATATCATATTGCATGAGTTTATCCCTCTACATCATGTCATCTTACTTAAAGCGTTACTCTGTTCTTATGAACTTAATACTCTAGATGCATGCTGGATAGCGGTCGATGTGTGGAGTAATAGTAGTAGATGCAGGCAGGAGTCGGTCTACTTGTCGCGGACGTGATGCCTATATACATGATCATACCTAGATATTCTCATAACTATGCTCATTTCTGTCAATTGCTCGACAGTAATTTGTTCACCCACCGTAATACTTATGCTCTTGAGAGAAGCCACTAGTGAAACCTATGGCCCCCGGGTCTATTTTCCATCATATTAATCTCCCGTCAACTAGCTATTTCTGGCGCCGTTTATTTTGCAATCTTTACTTTTAATCTTTATCATAAAAATACCAAAAATATTATCTTATCATCTCTATCAGATCTCATTTTTGTAAGTGGCCTTGAAGGGATTGACAACCATTTTATCGCGTTGGTTGCAAGGTTCTTATTTGTTTGTGTAGGTACAAGGGACTTGCGTGTGGCCTCCTACTGGATTGATACCTTGGTTCTCAAAAACTGAGGGAAATACTTAGGCTACTTTGCTGCATCACCCTTTCTTCTTCAAGGGAAAACCAACACATGCTCAAGAGGTAGCAAGAATGATTTCTGGCGCCGTTGTTGAGGAGTCTACGCACAAGTCAAGACATACCATGTACCCATCACAAACACTTATGCATCGCATTACATTATTTGCCATTTGCCTCTCGTTTTCTCCCCCCCTTAACCTTTGCCGTTTTATTCGCCCTCTCTTTTCCGTTTGCTTCTTTTTTGCTTGCTTCTTGTTTGCTCGTGTGTTGGATTGCTTGCTTGTCATGATGGCTCAAGATAATACAAAATTGTGTGACTTTACCAATACCAACAACAATGATTTTCTTAGCACTCCGATTGCTCCTCTTACCGATACTGAATCTTGTGAAATTAATGCTGCTTTGTTGAATCTTGTCATGAAAGATCAATTCGCCAGCCTTCCTAGTGAAGATGCCGCTACCCATCTAAATAGCTTCATTGATTTGTGTGATATGCAAAAGAAGAAAGATGTGGACAATGATATTGTTAAATTGAAGCTATTTCCTTTTTTGCTTAGAGATCGTGCTAAAGCTTGGTTTTCGTCTTTGCCTAAAAATAGTATTGATTCTAGGAATAAGTGCAAAGATGCTTTTATCTCTAAGTATTTTCCTCCCGCTAAGAGTATCTCTCTTAGAAACTATATTATGAATTTTAAGCAACTTCATCATGAACATGTTGCACAAGCTTGGGAGAGGATGAAATTAATGATACGTAATTGCCCTACACATGATTTGAATTTGTGGATGATTATACAAAAAATTTATGCCAGATTGAATTTTGCTTCTAGAAATCTTTTAGATTCGACCGCGGGAGGCACTTTTATGGAAATCACTTTAGGAGAATATACTAAACTCCTAGATAATATTATGGTTAATTATTCTCAATGGCACACCGAAAGATCCACTAATTAAAAAGTGCATGCGATAGAAGAAATTAATGTTTTGAGTGGAAAGATGGATGAACTTATGAAATTATTTGCTAATAAAAGTGTTTCTTCTGATCCTAATGATATGCCTATGTCTACTTTGATTGAGAATAATAATGAATCTATGGATGTGAATTTTGTTGGTAGGAATAATTTTGGTAACAACGCGTATAGAGGAAACTTTAATCCTAGGCCGTATCCTAGTAATTCCTCTAATAATTATGGTAATTCCTACAACAATTATTATGGAAATTTTAATAAGATGCCTTTTGAATTTGAGACTAGTGTTAAGGAGTTTATGAATTCGCAAAAGAATTTCAATGCTTTGCTTGAAGAAAAATTGCTTAAAGTTGATGAATTGGCTAGGAACGTTGATATAATTTCTCTTGATGTTGATTCTTTGAAACTTAGATCTATTCCACCTAAGCATGATATCAATGAGTCTCTCAAAGCCATGATAATTTCCATTGATGAGTGCAAAGAAAGAACCGCTAGGATGCGTGCTAAGAAAGATTGCTTTGTAAAAGCGTGTTCTTCTAGTTTCTATGAAAATAAAGATGAAGATCTAAAAGTTATTGATGTGTCCCCTATTAAATCTTTGTTTTGCAATATGAATCTTGATAATGATGGGACTGAATATGATCCACGTTTACCTAGAAGGCGTTCCAAAAATTTGGAGTTTTTAGATCTTGATGGAAAAATTGGTAAAAGTGGGATTGAAAAGCTCAAAACTCTAGATATTAATGAACCCACTATTTTGGATTTCAAGGAATTTAATTATGATAATTACTCTTTGATAGATTGTATTTCCTTGTTGCAATCCGTGCTAAATTCTCCACATGCTTATAGTCAAAATAAAGCCTTTACTAAACATATCGTTGATGCTTTGATCCAATCTTATGAAGAAAAACTTGAGTTGGAAGTTTCTATCCCTAGAAAACTTTAGGATGAGTGGGAACTTACTATTAAAATTAAAATTAAAGATCATGAATGCTATGATTTATGTGATTTGGGTGCTAGTGTTTCCACGATCCCAAAAACTTTGTGCGATTTGCTAGGTTTCCGTGATTTTGATGATTGCTCTTTAAACTTGCACCTTGCGGATTCCACCATTAAGAAACCTATAGGAAGAATTAATGATGTTCTTATTGTTGCAAATAGGAATTATGTGCCCGTAGATTTTATTGTTCTCGATATAGATTGCAATCCTTCATGTCCTATTATTCTTAGTAGACCTTTCCTTAGAATGATTGGTGCAATTATTGATATGAAGGAAGGGAATATTAGATTCCAATTTCCATTAAGGAAAGGCATGGAACACTTCCCTAGAAGGAAAATAAAATTACCTTATGAATCTATTATGAGAGTCACTTATGGATTGCCTACCAGAGATGGCAATACCTAGATCTATCCTTGCTATTATACCTAGCTAGGGGCGTTAAACGATAGCGCGTGTTGGGAGGCAACCCAATTTTATTTTTTTATTTTTTTGCTTTTTTCTTCTGTTTAGGAATAAATATTTGATCTAGCCTCTGGTTAGATGTGCTTTTATGTTTTAATTAGTGTTTGTGCCAAGTTTAACCTATAGGATCTTCTTGGATGATAGTTATTTGATCTTGCTGAAAATTCCAGAAACTTTCTGTTCACGAAAATAATTGTTAAAAATGACCAGAACGTGATAAAATATTGATTCCAATTGCTGCTGATCATTAAAAAAATTGTCTAGATCTTCCTATTTTTTCTGAAGTTTTGGAGTTCCAGAAGTTTGCGTTAGTTACAGATTACTACAGACTGTTCTGTTTTTGACAGATTGTGTTTTTCGTGTGTTGTTTGCTTATTTTGATTAATCTATGGCTAGTAAAATAGTTTATAAACCATAGAGAAGTTGGAATAAAGTAGGTTTAACACCAATATAAATAAATAATGAGTTCATTACAGTACCTTGAAGTGGTGTTTTCTTTTCTTTCGCTAACGGAGCTCACGAGATTTTCTGTTAAGTTTTGTGTTGTGAAGTTTTCAAGTTTTGGGTGAAAGATTTGATGGATTATGGAACAAGGGGTGGCAAGAGCCTAACCTTGGGGATGCCCATGGCACCCCAAGATAATCTAAGGACACCTAAAAGCCAAAGCTTCGGGATGCCCCGGAAGGCATCCCCTCTTTCGTCTACTTCCATCGGTAACTTTACTTGGAGCTATATTTTTATTCACCACATGATATGTGTTTTGCTTGGAGCGTCTTGTATTATTTGAGTCTTTATTTGTTATTTTGGCACAATAATCCTTGCTGTACACACCTTTTGAGAGAGACACACATGATTCGGAATTTATTAGAATACTCTAGTGCTTCACTTATATCTTTTAGAGCACGGTGGTGGTTTTGTTTTATAGAAACTATTGTTCTCTCATGCTTCACTTAGATTATTTTGAGAGTCCTACAAAACATCGTGGTAATTTGCTTTAATTATGATAGGCATTCAAGAATAGAAAAAAAGATCTTATGAGTGTGTTGAATACTATGAGAAGTTTGATACTTGATAATTGTTTTGAGATATGAAGATGGTGATATTAGAGTCATGCTAGTTGAGTAGTTTTGAATTTGAGAAATACTTGTGTTAAAGTTTGTGATTCCTGTAGCATGCACGTATGGTGAACCGTTATGTGATGAAGTCGGAGCATGATTTATTTATTGATTGTCTTCCTTATGAGTGGCGGTCGGGGACGAGCGATGGTCTTTTCCTACCAATCTATCCCCCTAGGAGCATGCGCGTAATACTTTGCTTCGTTAACTTGTAGATTTTTGCAATAATTATATGAGTTCTTTATGACTAATGTTGAGTCCATGGATTATACGCACTTTCTTCCTTCCACCATTGCTAGCCTCTCTAATACCGCGCACTTTTCGCCGGTATCATACACCCACCATATACCTTCCTCAAAACAGCCACCATACCTACCTATCATGGCATTTCCATAGCCATTCTGAGATATATTGCCATGCAACTTACCACCGTTCAGTTTATTATGACACGCTCCATCATTGTCATATTGCTTTGCATGATCATGTAGTTGACATTGTATTTGTGGCAAAACCACCGTTCATAATTCTTTCATACATGTCACTCTTGATTCATTGCATACCCCGGTATACCGCCGGAGGCATTCACATAGAGTCATATTTTGTTCTAAGTATTGAGTTGTAATTGTTGAGTTGTAAGTAAATAAAAGTGTGATGATCATCATTTTTAGAGCATTGTCCCAAGTGAGGAAAGGATGATGGAGACTATGATTCCCCCACAAGTCGGGATGAGACTCTGGACTAAAAAAAGAAAAAAAGAAAGGCCATAAAAAAAGAGAAAAGGCCCAAAAAAATGATGAGAGAAAAAGAGAGAAGGGACAATGTTACTATCCTTTTACCACACTTGTGCTTCAAAGTAGCACCATGATCTTCATGATAGAGAGTCTCCTATGATATCACTTTCATATACTAGTGGGAAATTTTCATTATAGAACTTGGCTTGTATATTCCAATGATGGGCTTCCTCAAAATGCCCTAGATCTTCGTGAGCAAGCGAGTTGGATGCACACCCACTTAGTTCCTTTTGTTGAGCTTTCATATACTTATAGCTCTAGTGCATCCGTTGCATGGCAATCCCTACTCACTCACATTGATATCTATTAATGGGCATCTCCATAGCCCGTTGATACGCCTAGTTGATGTGAGACTATCTTCTCCTTTTTTGTCTTCTCCACAACCACCATTCTATTCCACATATAGTGCTATGTCCATGGCTCACGCTCATGTATTGCGTGAAGATTGAAAAAGTTTGAGAACATCAAAAGTATGAAACAATTGCTTGGCTTGTCATCGGGGTTGTGCATGATTTAAATACTTTGTGTGGTGAAGATAGAGCATAGCCAGACTATATGATTTTGTAGGGATAACTTTCTTTGGCCATGTTATTTTGAGAAGACATAATTTCTTAGTTAGTATGCTTGAAGTATTATTATTTTTATGTCAATATTAAACTTTTGTCTTGAATCTTTCGGATCTGAATATTCATACCACAATTAAGAGAATTAAATTGAAATTATGCCAACTAGCATTCCACATCAAAAATTCTGTTTTTATCATTTACTTACTCGAGGACGAACAGGAATTAAGCTTCGGGTTGCTTGATACGTCTCCAACGTATCTATAATTTTTGATTGTTCCATGCTATATTATATTCTGTTTTGGACATTAGTGGGCTTTATTATACACTTTTATATTATTTTTGGGACTAACCTATTAACCGGAGGCCCAGCCCAGAATTGCTGTTTTTTTGCCTATTTCAGAGTTTCGCAGAAAAAGAATATCAAACGGAGTCCAAACGGAATGAAACCTTCGGGAACGTGATTTTCGGAACGAACGTGATCCACAGGACTTGGACCCTACGTCAAGAAAGCTACCAGGAAGCCACGAGGTAGGGGGCGCGCCCACCCCCCTGGGCGCGCCCTCCACCCTCGTGGGGCCCACGTTGCTCCACCGACGTACTTCTTCCTCCTATATATACCTACGTACCCCCAAACTACAAGATACGGAGCCAAAAACCTAATTCCACCGCCGCAACCTTCTGTACCCGTGAGGTCCCATCTTGGGCCTTTTCCGGAGCTCCGCCGGAGGGGGCATCAATTACGGAGAACTTCTACATCAACACCATAGCCTCTCCAGTGATGTGTGAGTAGTTTACCACAGACCTTCGGGTCCATAGTTATTAACTAGATGGCTTCTTCTCTCTCTTTGGATCTCAATACAAAGTTCTCCACGATTCTTGTGGAGATCTATTCGATGTAATCTTCTTTTGCGGTGTGTTTGTTGAGACCGATGAATTGTGGGTTTATGATCAAGTTTATCTATGAACAATATTTGAATCTTCTCTGAATTCTTTTATGTATGATTGGTTATCTTTGCAAGTCTCTTCAAATTATCAGTTTGGTTTGGCCTACTAGATTGATCTTTCTTGCAATGGGAGAAGTGCTTAGCTTTGGGTTCAATCTTGTGGTGTCCTTTCCCAGTGACTGTAGGGGCAGCAAGGCACGTATTGTATTGTTGCCATCGAGGATAACAAGATGGGGTTTATATCATATTGCATGAGTTTATCCCTCTACATCATGTCATCTTACTTAAAGCGTTACTCTGCTCTTTTGAACTTAATACTCTAGACGCATGCTGGATAGCGGTCGATGTGTGGAGTAATAGTAGTAGATGCAGGCAGGAGTCGGTCTACTTGTCGCGGACGTGATGCCTATATACATGATCATACCTAGATATTCTCATAACTATGCTCAATTTTGTCAATTGCTCAACAGTAATTTGTTTACCCACTGTAATACTTATGCTCTCGAGAGAAGCCACTAGTGAAACCTATGGCCCCCGGGTCTAATTTCGATCATATTTAATCTCCCGTCAACAAGTTATTTATGGCGCCGTTTATTTTGCTTTCTTTACTTTGCATCTTTATCATAAAAATACCAAAAATATTATCTTATCATATCTATCAGATCTCACTTTCGTAAGTGACCGTGAAGGGATTGACAACCCCTTTATTGCGTTGGTTGCGAGGATTTTATTTGTTTGTGTAGGTGCGAGGGACTCGTGCGTGGCCTCCTACTGGATTGATACCTTGGTTCTCAAAAACTGAGGGAAATACTTACGCTGCTTTACTGCATCACCCTTTTCTCTTCAAGGGAAAATCAACGCAGTGCTCAAGAGGTAGCACACGCCTCCCCGTCTGCCTGCGCGGCGGACTGCTCGCATGCGTCCCGTCAACTAACACGTGCTCACACGGCGCACAGGTCGCGCGGCGGCACGTATATTGTTTTTCTATTTGGATGATTAATGTTGCCACGTTATTGTTTAACCGAAGCATGGCACGTATCCATTGTTGGTCTAACGTTCACGGTTTGAATAAATGAGCCGTTTGGGATATTGGTTCCCAATTATTAATAATCTCCCATTTGTAATTAGATAAAGATTACATCAAAATCTGTCTAAAATTTGACAAAAAAAAGTACAATGCCACTTTGTATTGGTGTCCATATGACAACACGATAAGTTTTGGATGTACTAGAATTTAAAAATCAAGATTCTCAATGTTTGAAATTTGTTGCACGGGGAGTAAATGTGCACCCAGTGAGACACATGTGTTTTTGCAATCCATTTAGGTGCACTGTCACGTGTGCATGTAGCTCAAATTTTATTTTTGTACATTATACCCACAGAAAATCAATCAATTAATGTACTAAAATGTCTTTAATGATCTCAGTGATTTTTTTGAAATTAAAACGTCCCTCCTTTGGTAACATATGTTCACCGCGGGATAATTAATTTAACATGCATCGTAGTTGCGGTGGATTCGCGGTGTGTGTGTGGGTGTGTGCGTCTGGGGGTGGCTGGTGGCTCGCAGTACACTACGAGTTGTGAGCCACCGTGTGGTTTGGCCGTTTTGTTAGGCAGTCCGGTGCCACATCATAGTCATGAAATCGTTATTTAAAACATTACACAGCCCTTTCATACATACATGTTTTGGCCACATGCAGTCGATGGTTGTCCTACACGACACTCGATACTCGCGTGTGACGCTTCCTATGGGCCCGCGAGGTCGTCGTCCATCACTTTGATGAACAGCCGGCAGTGAGGTTAATTTGACCAGCAAGGTAGAATCTTTTTTGTTTGTGTTATGGTGGTATATAGTACGCGTCGAAGAGGTGGGAGGGGACTAGCATATATACTATACGTACGCGTCCGTGAACAAGTACACCTCACTCAGTGTCGGGACTTTTTGGTTTCTGAGGCACGTCCCACATCAAAATTGTGAAATTGGCTATTCAAACATCACACAACACCTTTTTGGGCTACATGCATGCACGCGATGGTTATCCTAGGTAGAACACTCATGTGTGACGCTTCCATCTGTGGGCCCACGAGGCCATCGTCGATGCATGCATGCATCATTTTGACCTACATCGGGAGAGGTTAATTAATTTCACTATCGACGGGGATTCTTTTGGGTTGTACATGTTACGGCTGGAGCATATAGTATGCGGCGAAGAGGGGGGAGGGGACCATCATATGTAGTACGCTTCATGAACCTCGCTCTGTGTGGGTGCATGGTTTATGGTTTTTGAGGCATGTGGCACATCAAAGTTGTGCATTTTGGGTATTCAACATATATAAGTTTGGCCCACATGCAAAGTGGTGGTGGTTGTCCTCTCGCACCCACCTAAGCGGTTATCAGCGATATCGATGCTTTCCTTCTGTTGGCCCGCCTGGTCCATCACTACTTCTTGCCTGACAACAAGAGAGGTTAATTTGACTTAGGAGGGGATTATTATTTTTGCTTGTAATACGGTATATATATAGGTCATGCTCTGGGACGTCATACATGATACAGTTTGAGCACACACACATGCGTGTGTATGCATGAATCCCTCCCATCGAGTCGAAGTGGCTAGTACAACGACACGTCATGAACCAATCTCGCTCTGTGTGGGGAGCTAGTGTACGATTTTTTACGCACGTGCCACATCAATGTTGTGAAATGGTATTCAAACATGAATGCACGCATCAGTGATGTCTAATAAGCAACCTTCTTTTGACATTGTTGGGCCTCCAAGTGCAGAGGTTTGTAGGACAGTAGCAAATTTCCATCAAGTGGATGACCTAAGGTTTATCAATCCGTGGGAGGCGTAGGATGAAGATGGTCTCTCTCAAACAACCCTGCAACCAAATAACAAAGAGTCTCTTGTGTCCCCAACACACCAATGGTAAATTGTATAGGTGCACTAGTTCGGCGAAGAGATGGTGATACAAGTGCAATATGGATGGTAGATATAGGTTTTTGTAATCTGAAAATATAAAAACAGCAAGGTAACTAATGATAAAAGTGAGCGTAAATGGTATTGCAATGCTAGGAAACAAGGCCTAGGGTTCATACTTTAACTACTGCAAGTTCTCTCAACAATAATAACATAATTGGATCATATAACTATCCCTCAACATGCAACAAAGAGTCACTCCAAAGTCACTAATAGCGGAGAACAAACGAAGAGATTATTGTAGGGTACCAAACCACCTCAAAGTTATTCTTTCGGATCGATCTATTAAAGAGTTCGTACTAGAATAACACCTTAAGACACAAATCAACCAAAACCCTAATGTCACCTAGATACTCAATTGTCACCTCAAGTATCCGTGGGTATGATTATACGATATGCATCACACAATCTCAGATTCATCTATTCAACCAACACAAAGTACTTCAAAGAGTGCCCCAAAGTTTCTACCGGAGAGTCAAGACGAAAACGTGTGCCAACCCCTATGCATAGGTTCATGGGAGGAACCCACAAGTTGATCACCAAAACATACATCAAGTGAATCAATAGAAAAACCCATTGTCACCATGGTTATCCCACGCAAGACATACATCAAGTGTTCTCAAATCATTAAAGACTCAATCCGATAAGATAACTTCAAAGGGAAAAATCAATCCATTACAAGAGAGTAGAGGGGGAGAAACATCATAAGATCCAACTACAATAGCAAAGCTCGCGATACATCAAGATCATATCACCTCAAGAACACGAGAGAGAGAGAGAGATCAAACACATAGCTACTGGTACATACCCTCAGCCCCGAGGGTGAACTACTCCCTCCTCGTCATGGAGAGCGTCGGGATGATGAAGATGGCCACCGGTGAGGGTTCCCCCTCCGGCAGGGTGCCGGAACAGGGCCCCGATTGGTTTTTGGTGGCTACAGAGGCTTGCGGCGGCGGAACTCCCGATCTATTCGGTTCCCCGATGGTTTTAGGGTATATGGATATATATAGGCGGAAGAAATGCGTCAGGGGAGCCACGAGGGGCCCACGAGGGTGGAGGGCGTGCCCAGGGGGGTGGGCGCGCCCCCCTGCCCTGTGCCTTCCTCGTTGCTTTCTTGACGTGGACTCCAAGTCTCCCGGGTTGCTTTCTTTCTAAAAATAACTTCTCCAGAAGGTTTCATTCCGTTTCGACTCCGTTTGATATTCCTTTTCTTCGAAACACTGAAACAAGGGAAAAACAGGAACTGGCACTGGGCTCTGGGTCAATAGGTTAGTCCCAAAAGTAATATAAAAGTGTATAGTAAATCCTAATAAACATCCAAGATGGATAATATATAGCACGAATACTTCATAAATTATAGATACGTTGGAGACGTATCAGCATCCCCAAGCTTAATTCCTGCTGGTCCTCGAGTAGGTAAATGATAAAAGAAAGAATTTATGAAGTGTGAATGCTAGCAAGTGCATAAGTTTGATCAATGATATTTTAAATCACCTCTTCTAGCATCATTATATGTCATAACAGTAGCTCAACTCATAGAACTTTGCATGATCAAATAACAAACTATTCACATGTTAAAGTATAGATCATAAACTTTCTTGAAAACTAACAAACTGTGCTATTAGTCGTCAAACAATTACAATTCATCTTATTTTCAGGAAGAGTCTATGTCAGAGCTTTGATTTAGCAAATCCCACATACTCAACTATAATTTAGTCTTCCATGATTGCTACCACTCAAAGCATATTTTTAGAACAAATAGTATTCATCGAACACAGAGAAAGATAGGGGCTTAATATTTCGCCTCCCAACCTTTTACCTCAAGGGTAATGTCAACAGTAATAATTCATGATCAAATATATTTGAATGGCCATATATGCTTAGATCTTTCCATCATATGATGCTTGCCAACTAAAGAGTAGGTTGGAATGAGAAGGAATACTACTGACTCTTGCACAAAAGTAAAAGATAGGCCCTTCGCAGAGGGAAGCAGGGATTTGCAGAGGTGCCAGAGCTCGAAGCAAAACCAGAGATGAAAATAATTTTGAGAGGTATGCTTTCATTGTCAACATAACGACCAAGAGTTCCCAATATCTTCCATACTACATACATTATAGGCGGTTCCCAAACAGAAAGGTAAAGATTTTTACTCCCCCTCCACCAACAATCATCAATCCATGGCTTGCCCGAAACAACGGGTGCCTCCAACTAACATCAATCCTGGGGGAATTTTGTTTGCAATTATTTTTGATTTGATTTCGATCTTTTGATCATGGGACTGGGCATCCCAGTTACCAGCCATTTTCTCATGAATGATGAGCGGAGTCCACTCATCGTGAGAATAACCCACCTAGCATGGAAGATACTGCTAGCCCCTAGTCGCTACATGAGCGATTCGGGCATACAAAACAGATTATTATTTGAAGGTTTAGAGTTTGGCACATGCAAATTTACTTGGAACGACACGTAAATACCGCATATAGGTAGATATGGTGGACACTCATGGAAGAAACTTGGTTCAAGGAATTTGGATGCAGAAGCAGTATTCCCGCTTAGTACAGATATTTTGGCTAGCAAGGATTCTAAATAGCAAGCACCACATGTTAGAGGATCCAAAACAATATAACTTATACAAATATACCCAAGCATAACTCATTATGTTGTCTTCCTTGTCCAACTTCAACTAATTTGCTCAGGTTTGAAAATAATTAATGGGGATCACAATCATAGAAGATGTCCAAGATAGTATATTTATATGTGAAATCTCTCTTCCTTCAATATTTTTCATGAATTGTTCAAGTGACCAATACAATGTTTGCAAACCTTCAATAGATTTACCACCTCTACTTCTTATATGTGAAGGCATTACTCCCCATGGGAAACGCATATGAAACATATATAATTTCAGATTTATGACATTCAAATCATTCAACCATTTACTCATAGGATATAAGTGAAGCACACGAGTAAATGACAAACTACTCCAAAAAGATATAAGTGAAGATCAATGAGTAGTTAAATAATTATGTAGCTATGCCAAGACTCTCTAACATTAAGACTTTAAGATCTTGGTATTTTATTCAAACAGCAAGCGAAGCTAAAGAAAGTAAAATGACGCTCCAAGCAAAACACATATCATGTGGTGAATAAAAATATAGCTCCAAGTAAAGTTACCGATGAACGAAGACGAAAGAGGGGATGCCTTCCGGGGCATCCCCAAGCTTAGGATCTTGGTTATCCTTGAATATTACCTTGGGGTGCCTTGGGCATCCCCAAGCTTAGGCTCTTGCCACTCCTTATTCCATAGTCCATCGAATATTTACCCAAAACTTGAAAACTTCACAACACAAAACTTAACAGAAGATCTCGTGAGCTCCGTTAGCGAAAGAAAACAAAACACCACTTCATGATACTGTAATGAACTCATTCTTTCTTTATATTGGTGTTAAACCTACTGTATTCCAACTTCTCCATGGTTTATAAACTATTTTACTAGCCATAGAGTCATCAAAATAAGCAAACAACACACGAAAAACAGAATCTGTCAAAAACAGAACAGTCTGTAGTAATCTGTAACTAACACAAACTTCTGGAAATCCAAAAATTCTAAAATAAATTGGTGGACCTGAGGAATTTGTCTAGCAATCATCTTCAAAAAGAATCAACTAAATATCACTCTCCAGTAAAAAGTTGAAGCTAATCTCGTGAGCGCTAAAGTTTCTGTTTTTTACAGCATGATCATAAAGACTTCACCCAAGTCTTCCCAAAGGTTCTACTTGGCACAAACACTAATTAAAACATAAAACCACATCTAAACAGAAGCTAGATGGATTACTTATTCCTAAACAGAACCAAAGATCAAGAAAATAAAATAAAATTGGGTTGCCTCCCAACAAGCGCTAACGTTTAACGCCCCTAGCTAGGCATGATGATTTCAATGATGCTCACATAAAAGATAAGAATTGAAACATAAAGAGAGCATCATGAAGAATATGACTAGCACATTTAAGTATAACACACTTCCTATTCGTAGGGATTTTGTGAACAAACAACTTATTGGAGCAAGAATCATCTAGCATAGGAAGGAACAACAAGCATAGCACCAAGATTTTCAACACATAGAGAGGAAACATGATATTATTGCGATATGTAGAAGCATATGATCCTCTCTCATAGTAATTTTCAGTAGCATCATGAATGAATTCAATAATATAACCATCACATAAAGCATTCTTTTCATGATCTACAAGCATAGAATTTTTATTACTCTCCACATAAGCAAAATTCTTCTCATTCGGAATAGTGGGAGTATCATAAGAGACTTGAATACTATAAATTGTATCCACATTAAAGGAGTAATGTTCATAAAAAGGGTAATCATAATCATGACAATTTTTATAAATATAATCATCACTACTTTTTATAGCATAAGTTTCATCACAATAATCATCATAAGTAGCAACTTTGTTCTCATCATAATCAATTGAAACCTCTTCCGAAATAGTGGATACATCACTAAATAAAGTCATGACCTCTCCAAATCCACTTTCATAAATATTATAAAATTCAACATCCTCCAAAATAGTGGGATCATTACTTCCTAAAGTAGACACTCTTCCAAACCCACTTTCATCAATATAATCATCATAGGTAGAAGGCATGCTATCATCATTATAAATTTGCATATCAAAACTTGGGAGACTAAAAATATCATCTTCATTAAACGTAGCATCCCCAAGCTTGGGACAAACAGTAATTGCAGCAAATATATTCTCAAAAACATCATCTTTTTCAAACATAGCATCCCCAAGCTTGGGCCTTTTCATATCATAAGCATAATCACTCTCATCATTAATAGTATGGATAGCACCAATAGTATAGCAATTATCATATTCTTCCAAGCAAGTGCCAAAAAGATTTTCAAGATCATAAGAAGTATCATTATCTTCCCAATCATAATCATCACAATAAGCAATAGGCATAACGAGATCATCATCAAGTGCATCATCTTCCACAATTATTTTTGATTCATTTTCATGAGGCACAGCAATAATAGGAGCAACATTATTTGGGAGAGATATCTTTTTACCTCTCTTCCTTTTTCTTTTCTTCTTCGTCACCACATCATGTGTGGGTTCAATCCTCTTTTTGGAGCTCCTTATTAATGAAATTGGTTGAATAGAAGGCTCCTCCTCGTTACCTGATTCATCATAAGAAATAATAGGAGGATATTGGGAAGTCTCTTCCCTTTCATTAGTATTCTCTTCATCTTCTATTTGTTTTCTTTTCTTTATGTAGTTGGCAATATAAGGATTTTCAATGCAATTCACCGCACAATACATATAAATTTCCTCTAGATCAAAATTAAGAAATTTATCGAGATTAAATTTTGGAATACCCTCAGTTATACGTTTCATTTCTTCATAACCCAAAAGAAGACTAAGCTCTTTATGATGCTCAAGGATAATCAAGTTATCACAATTTTTGGACACGACTTGATCATGAAACAAATAGCATTGGAGAATTAAATGACCATGTTCATTGCAAAGTTCACAAGGATGGCGATAAATATTGAATCTTTCAGCACAAACATCTAACCTTTCTTGCAACAGTTTAGTTTCTAAATGCTTATGCCTCTTGCAATATCTATCTTCCCTATTTGGTCTGTACTTGCAAACCCAATGCACTCCACAAAAATTGACATGTTTATAGGCGACATTTTCATCATGACTAGTGCAATCATCATTAGTACTATGGATATTCAAGGAGTTCATACTAACAACATTGCAGTCATGCTCATCATTCAAAGATTCAGTGCCAAATATTTTAATGCATTCTTCTTCTAACACTTTGGCACAATTTTCCTTTCCATCATACTCACGAAAGATGTTAAAAATATGAAGCGTATGAGACAAACTTAATTCCATTTTTTTGTAGTTTTCTTTTATAGACAAACTAGTGATAAAACAAGAAACAAAAAGATTCGATTGCAAGATCTAAAGATATACCTTCGAGCACTCACCTCCCCGGCAACGGCGCCAGAAACTGCTTGATGTCTACTACGCAACCTTCTTCTTGTAGACGTAGTTGGGCCTCCAAGTGCAGAGGTTTGTAGGAGAGTAGCAAATTTCCCTCAAGTGGATGACCTAAGGTTTATCAATCCGTGGGAGGTGTAGGATGAAGATGGTCTCTCTCAAACAACCCGGCAACCAAATAACAAAGAGTCTCTTGTGTCCCCAACACACCCAATACAATGGTAAATTGTATAGGTGCACTAGTTCGGCGAAGAGATAGTGATACAAGTGCAATATGGATGGTAGATATAGGTTTTTGTAATCTGAAAATATAAAAACAGCAAGGTAACTAATGATAAAAGTGAGTGTAAACGGTATTGCAATGCTAGGAAACAAGGCCTAGGGTTCATACTTTCACTAGTGCAAGTTCTCTCAACAATAATAACATAATTGGATCATATAACTATACCTCAAGATGCAAAAAGGAGTCACTCCAAAGCCACTAACAGCGGAGAACAAACGAAGAGATTATTGTAGGGTACGAAACCAGCTCAAAGTTATTCTTTCGGATTGATCTATTAAAGAGTTCGTACTAGAATAACACCTTAAGACACAAATCAACCAAAACCCTAATGTCACCTAGATACTCCATTGTCACCTCAAGTATCCGTGGGTATGATTATACGATATGCATCACACAATCTCAGATTCATCTATTCAACCAACACAAAGTACTTCAAAGAGTGCCCCAAAGTTTCTACCGGAGAGTCAAGACGAAAACGTGTGCCAACCCCTATGCATAGGTTCATGGGCGGAACCCGCAAGTTGATCACCAAAACATACATCAAGTGAATCAATAGAATAACCCATTGTCACCACGGTTATCCCATGCAAGACATACATCAAGTGTTCTCAAATCATTAAAGACTCAATCCGATAAGATAACTTCAAAGGGAAAACTCAATCCATTACAAGAGAGTAGAGGGGGAGAAACATCATAAGATCCAACTACAATAGCAAAGCTCGCGATACATCAAGATCGTATCACCTCAAGAACACGAGAGAGAGAGAGATCAAACACATAGCTACTGGTACATACCCTCAGCCCCGAGGATGAACTACTCTCTCCTCATCATGGAGAGCGCCGGGATGATGAAGATGGCCACCGGTGAGGGTTCCCCCCTCCGGCAGGGTGCCGGAACAGGGTCCCGATTGGTTTTGGTGGCTACAGAGGCTTGCGGCGGCGGAACTCCCGATCTATTCTGTTCCCCGATGGTTTTAGGGTATGTGGATATATATAGGCGGAAGAAATACGTCAAGGGAGCCACGAGGGGCCCACGAGGGTGGAGGGCGCGCCCAGGGGGGGTGGGCCCCCCTGCCTCGTGCCTTCCTCGTTGCTTTCTTGACGTGGACTCCAAGTCTCCCGGGTTGCTTTCTTTCTAAAAATAACTTCTCCAGAAGGTTTCATTCGGTTTCGACTCCGTTTGATATTCCTTTTCTTCGAAACACTGAAACAAGGGAAAAAACAGGAACTGGCACTGGGCTCTGGGTCAATAGGTTAGTCCCAAAAGTAATATAAAAGTGCATTGTAAAGCCCAATAAACATCCAAGATGGATAATATAATAGCATGAGTACTTCATAAATTATAGATACGTTGGAGACGTATCAATCACCACCGAACATATGCATGTAGTGGTTGCCTTCGAATGGTACACTCCCTCGCGTGGTTATCGGCGACAAGCCTATATATTCGTAGGCCCGCGTGGACATCCATGATCGCCTTGACCAACAACAAGATAGGTTACCATGGCGAATTCTTCATTTGGTTCGTGTTATCGTAGTATAGGTCATGGTGAGATTCAGACCTTAAGTTTGAGCGCATATACTATGCACGCATGCATGCATGAATCCCCGTCGTTGGCTTGAAGTGTGGTGTAACATACATATGCATCGTCAAGCTAACCCTCACTCAGTGGGGAGATTTCTAGTTCGAAATCACGGTGCCACATCAAAGTTTTTCCATTGTTACTCAAAAACACACCTCTCCATACATATGTTTGGGCACACGCATGCAGTGGTGTTGTCTTCGGGGACTAGCTACTTGCGTGATTATTGGCGAGCTAGCCCATCTCCGGGGTCGCATGGCGGCCATCACTTTGACCAACAACAAGAGAGAGGTTGTACTACCAAGGTGGATTATTCTTGGTCCGTTTGACTATCCATCTTGGTGAGATATGCCTATCTGGCCCGCC